>NC_090293.1:15754211-16064439 GCF_037392515.1 Haliotis asinina | reverse complement strand
CAACACTCACATAATTTTGGATGTTAACTCAACTCAACTCACTCACTCGCTCGAACCCACCAGCCTTCCACTCTAGCGCTCTGTTCTAGTCCACGCTCACTCTTTGACTTCACCCTTTATCACTGCTAAATGGCTGCGTCCACAGCAACTATGCTATGAAACGTGTTACCACGATTAACCACTCATATGAAGCTTGAGGACACGAATTCAGTGTAGGTGGGGGTCAAAGGGCTAAATCACCACAGTGCTGTCTTTCAAAACCAACATATACGAGGCTAGTTGGCATAGCAACAGCGCACAGTTTGTCCGCAGGCCCGGTTTGGACGTACGCGTACTCACTCCTACTTTACCACGCTCTAATTTATGGGTTGTTCTCTTTGAATACGGGTCCTGGTGATATGTTATATTAGGCTTTAAGTTCAGCAAACAAACTGTTGACGTCTCTGGGTTCAGGTAACGGTCGTGACTAGTCGGTTGGAAGTGTCGATAAAGGATTGCTTTCATCCTGTCTGATGGTCATGTGCATCACGGAGACCCAGCATACACACTGACGAATTCGGGGCGGTGGTGTAAAGCGTTCGCTCGTCATGCTGAAGATTCCCTACAATGTGGGAAGCCCATTTCTGGTGTCCCACGCCGTGATATTGCTGGAATATTTTGCAAAACGGCGTAAAACTCCCTCACTCATTGAAGAAATAAGAGTGAGTGAGTTAAGTTTTACGCCGCACTCAGCAATATTCCACCTATATGACGGCGGTCTGTAGATAATCGAGTCTGGACCATCAATCCAGTGATCAACAACATGAGCATCGATCTGTGAAAACTGATGACATGTGTCAACCAAGTCAACGAGCCTGACCACCCGATCCCGTTAGTCGCCTGTTACGACAAGCACAGTCGCCTTTCATGGCAAGCATGGGTTGCTGAAGGCCTATTCTACCGTGGGACCTTCACGGGTCGACGAAATAAGAATCAATAATAAGCTACTTATTACAGTACTTAGATATCCGGTATTGCTTCATCTATTGTACCGGAACGCTACAAGAACATAATCGTAAAAAGGTGACTTGAAAGCGTGCCATTGTACCAAGACTCCTCGCTCATGATATGAATCATTGGTTTTTATAAGATTAATATGGTTCATTAATCCATGGTTCACTCCCATGAAGAAGGAAGGGGGCAGCGTTCGCTCGTACGCCAAAGACACATGTTCTATTCCATACATGGGTACCCTGCTATTATATTACTGGAGGATTGCTAAAAGAGAAGTAAAATTTAACTCACTCGCTTACTGACTCACCACATGATGACGAAGTAAGCACACTCTTCGAAACAGAAACTTCCATCAATTATCTCACGTGTTGTGAGTGAGTGAGTGAGTTTAGTTTTACGTCACGCTCAGTAATATTCCAGCAATATGGCGGCGGTCTGTAAATAATCGAGTCTGGACCAGACAATCCAGTGATCGACAGCATGAGCATCGAACAGCGCAATTGGGAACCGATGACATGAGTCAACCAAGTCAGCGAGCCTGACCACCCGATTCCGCCTCTTAAGACAAGCATAGTCGCCATTTATGGCAAGCATGAATTGATGAAGGCCTATTCTACCCCGGACCTTCACGGGTCGGGGATTTTATAATTGTATCAGTTGAAAGAAAATGTTTTTATAATTATGCAGTGCCTTTATAAACAACTTAATTTCTATGACTCATCATCATTGGATAACTGACAACCACAATCAATGGTTGTAGGTGTCTATGGTATTTTGTCCTAAGTAGTGGAGTGACTGAGTGAGTGAGTTTAGTTTTACCCCGCGTTGCAATATTCCAGCAATATCACAGCGGAAGACACCAGAAATGAGCTTCATATATTGTAACCACGTTAAGAATGGAACCCGACCTAGGAGCGAACGATTTACCCACGCTACCTTAACCTGTCTGGAATAACGAGGATCAGATCAGGACGTGCCAGTTACTAAGATGATGCGATTCCTACCTTACCGTCCTGTACGGAATAACGATGGTCACATTAGTGAGATTTCTCAGCATGCAATGTTGATGAGTTTGTGGACGTCAGTTACTAAGATCATGAGATTTCCTTCCAGATAGTCGTGCTTGACGGCCGTGATGGTTCCGTGCTCTGGAACATGACCACAAATAAGTACGACGTCAGCTCGGATTTGGTGGCTCGTACATCGACCAGAAACAGAGACGTTTTTTTGTTCCGTACCCAGGGGCGAAAAGGAGCTGATCCCCGGGGTGTTGGTGCTATACATGGGGCTACAGGAATACAGAGGGTGGTAAGGTGACGCGTGTTGTGTTGTAGGTCTAGGTGTCGTGCGCAAAGGTTTGAGTGAGTGAGTTTGGAAAGTTATATCAAAGCATCATGACGTTAGTGTGTTTAGTTTTACGCCGCACTCAACAATAATATCAGGTATATTTTGCGGCAGTCTCTATTCAGTCGACTCTCTCCCAGACAGTCCAATGATCAACAGCATGAGCATCGATCTACGAAACGTAGTTACGATGACATGTGCAACTATGTGCAATGTATCGAGTCTGACCACCCAATCCCGTTAGTCTCCTCTTACGGCAAGCACGGGTTGCTGAAAATCAATTCTAACATGGATCTTCATTGCCATGTAGGAATAACGTCCCATGATCCACCTGGCAAAACCGACGAGCTTGTATGGTACTAATAAACCTGGAAACATTCAGGTATTGCTTATACATGCTAAATTTGAGTACCTTGTCTTGTCCCGTGACTTAACTACTCACAATAGTAATATATAAGGGCGGTTGGGTAGCCTAACAGATAAAGCCTTCACTCCTCACACCGAAGGCCAGGTAAAAGTTGTATCATCTGACAATAGTTACAATATATATGGTAGACCTGTGAAATATCATCGATAAACCGACATATACCGGTCCAAGATCTCGAGATACGATTATCGCGATATTAGATTGTGCAATATATCGGGTCGTCCAGTGTTAGCTCCCTTGGAATTATCTGCCCTTGATTTCCATGGCAACAAAATGCTCTTTAAGTGGGTAGGGTAGCCTAGTGGTTAACGTATCCGCTCATCATACGAAAGACCGGGGTTCGATTTCCCACATTGGTACAATGTGTAAAGCTCATATCTGGTGTACCCGGCCTTGATATTGCTAGTATATTCTTAAAGCGGCGTAAACACTACCAGCCACCTTTCACTATTGATTTACAATAAAGTTTTTTTTCACTTGTATTATGATCGGACGCTTGCCTCATCTATTTACCAAACACTTTGGTGGGTGTGTCCTATGGTAAAGGCCTGTAAGGTGTCAGTGGGGTCGGGTCAGTTCTAATTCATGCCATGACATGAATTGCTTTCAAAGGATGTTCTTTGCTGCACATAGCTCGGTGTTCATCCCACCCGGTCTCCACGAGCCGAAATATTTTTAACGAAGGAAAACGCGCACTCCTCTACACAAACACTTGTTCGACCTCGTTCTGTGTGTTATTGAACGTGTGACAGCAAAATCACTTTCATCTTGACAAAAAGACACGGATTTCGGGTACAGAACTTGAAAATGTTGGATAATGTGTTTGAAAGGTTTCTATATAACAGCGTTTTGTCGCAGAGAGTTGATGTGACTGGGTGCATGTGGCGAATATATATGTTACATCAGACCTAGTTGATAAAAGCATATCAGCTTAACACATTTGCCACTATATCAGACACCAATGACAAAAGCCTTAGACACTATATGACACACAAATGATAAATGCATGTCAGCTTAATACCTGGGACATCATATCAGACACAGGTGATAAATACATGTTGGTTTCACACCTTGGACACTATGTCAGACACAGCTGATAGAGATATGACAGATGATGTCAGCTTAAGACCTTGGACACTATCAGACACAAATGATAAACGCATCTCAGCTGAAAAAAACCTTGGACACTATATCAGACACGGATAATACACACATGTCAGCTTAATACCCTGAGCACTATATCAGACACAGCTGATATACACATGACAGATAATGTCAGCTTAGTGCCTTGGACACTATATCAGACACAGATCGAGAGGGTCGAGAGGTGGCGTGGCGTGGGGAGGAGGGTCGAGAGGTGGCGTGGCGTGGCGTGGCGTGGGGAGGAGGGTCGAGAGGTGGCGTGGCGTGGCGTAGCGTGGGGAGGAGGGTCGAGAGGTGGCGTGCGGAGGAGGGTCGAGAGGTGGCGTGGCGTGGCGTGGGGAGGAGGGTCGAGAGGTGGCGTGGCGTGGCGTGCGGAGGAAGGTCGAGAGGTGGCGTGGCGTGGGTAGGAGGGTCGAGAGGTGGCGTGGCGTGGGGAGGAGGGTCGAGAGGTGGCGTGGCGTGGCGTGGGGAGGAGAGTCGAGAGGTGGCATGGCGTGGGGAGGAGGGTCGAGAGGTGGCGTGGCGTGGCGTGGCGTGGCGTGGGGAGGAAGGTCGAGAGGTGGCGTGGAGGTTGCGTGGCGTGGTATGCTAAGCTGCCTACGCTGTTTCAGTGCAGGACATGTGGGGAGGAGGGTGTTTCAGTGCAGGACATGTGGGGAGGAGGGTGTTTCAGTGCAGGACATGTGGGGAGGAGGGTGTTTCAGTGCGGGACATGTGGGGAGGAGGGTGGTGTTTCAGTGCAGGACATGTGGGGAGGAGGGTGTTTCAGTGCAGGACATGTGGGGAGGAGGGTGTTTCAGTGCAGGACATGTGGGGAGGAGGGTGTTTCAGTGCAGGACATGTGGGGAGGAAGGTGTTTCAGTGCAGGACATGTGGGGAGGAGGGGCGTGGCGTGGCATGCTAAGCTGTCTAGGCTGTTTCAGTGCAGGACATGTTTTTGCAGTCAAAGGCGTGAGGCGTGACTTAGTATGTTTGACTCTGATGATCTGATATTAAAGCTATAAATATCACCAAAACCATTGCAATAAAATGACCAGGTGATCATTCTGTTGAAAGATTTAAATTTGATATTTGCTTCAGATAAACAGAAGATCCCTGAATGGCAACTCTGAGCTTTATGAGCAGGAAATGAGTTCAGATTCCACCCTTGACGGAACTTTACTTCCGGAACATCACTTCCGGGACTTGCGCTCAGTGGATGAGAACTACATTGAATGTGAATCGGACCAAACAGTTTACATCGCTGAATCATTTGCCATGGACAGAACAATAATGAAACGTCCCCTTAAACTCTGGGATTTTGGTTCTCAAAGATATTATTACAGTACGTACAGGTTGTAATGTCTGACATCAACGCTTTAGTCATTTCCGGAAGGAGATGGTGACTAGTTGCGAAGACGTCCAGGTGTTCTCGCAGGGAGGGTGTAATTCTGTCATTTCTACAAAACATACTTCTAAACATATTACTCAAAACAAATACTGACTTATATATATATACTTCGTCACTTTGATATTTTGAAATTCAATATTAAGTCATATGTTAACTGATATTTCGTCATCCGCACATCACCAGTGTTATCTATACCCGTTCAAACGCGTTTGACCTTGACATTTCACTTTGCAGAACTAACAGATAAGGACAAACAACTAGTAGATGAGGTCATCAAGAAATATGGGGAGAACTTCACAGCAACTGAGAACGAGGTACCCTGGTCTCGTGGGAAACGAGAGGTCAACAATACATCAAATACTCCCCACTGTATTCTAATCCAGCCTGACGAGAGAACGACGGGTAAACGTCACTAAAAAATATAGTACAAGATGAAGGCCAAGATGCAAATGATTAAATCGAGAATATTTTAGGCGGATTAAGTAGTTTAACATTCGTTAGTAAATACCGAATGGATACAACATACCGCCTTTTTGCTTCTATGTGCGTTAAGGGAGATAAATGTCTGTATAAACATCTCAGGTTCCCGAAAATGAACGGCTGTTATATACTCATGGAAAGTGTAGCTTGGGAAACAACATGGAGTAGAATTCTGCTTATCGAGTAACGGGTTTATTCCCGTAGCATACCCTCATGTGGCGAGCATGCAATTTGGAATGGAAAACACACAACACAAAGTAGAAACATGCACTTAACATACTGTTAACCACGCCTGTTACACTTTATTCCTTTCCAGATTTCTCCAGAAAGTATGTATTGCACTGTGAGTAAAATTCTGGAAATTATTTAAGGAACATTTGTACTTTCATGTGTTCCCCTATTCGTTTCCCTGAGTATACTTTCACTGAAATCTACTTCCAGAACATGATTTCAGGGATATTGTCTCCGGATGGTAAAAAAATGTTGTCTGAATGATGTCTTTCAGTTTGTTAATACGTAAATAGATATACTGTTATGTTGTTGTTAATTGGGCGACTGTCATGTTTGCTTGCATCACCGTCGTCGTCATCTTGATATTATGCATTTTCACTCTAGGAGCTGTTGGCGACGTGGACGGCGACGGTAAACTCGATCTCATAATAAACGTCGTATCTGTTGGTGTTCTTCGCGACGACTACGCCAGATTTGTGAAGATGAAATTTAACGTGGATATCTTCAAGGTCACACTGAACGACCTTATAGACCAGGAACTGTATACCCCTATTAATGCAACAATGCATGACAAAATGAAGATGTTGAACAATGAAAATTCAATAACGTCATTGACGTTTTTGAAGAAGGAGCGTCAAACATGGGGAGGATATCTTGGAACGTTAGGGGACAGTATTTTCAGAGATAGCAACTAAGAAAGTGCGGTGGCATATAATATCAAGAGGTTTCACCATTCCACAGACTTTCAGGAATCTTGAAACAGAGCAATACTTGCCTGTAAACCTGACAAGACATGACGTGCGCGATGTTTGTTCTGCAAGATTTATGAGAGACTGACTGAGTGTTGTTTTATGCCACTTTTAGCAATATTATTGCAATAACCATTAGAGAAATATGGACTATAAATTATGATTGAGATGCGTATGATTCACTATAGTATACAATACAAATTTTCTACGTGGCACAAAATATGTGAATTAATATTTGTAAGAGGAAGAAGTAACTTACAAAGCAGGTTTTCAAGGTTGGTCATGGTTTCCAGTACTAATTTTATCGGACATTATTTTATTGCCAACTGACAAAGAGTATCATTTGATTTCATATCTGTTTTCCCTTGATAAGATATTCTACTCAAAGTAAAATGAGCAACGTGTGGCTTCAGATTTAACAGTATATGTCCGAATCTGGTGATCTTTAATTTCTTTTGAGTAGTAGTCAACATTAAGCTTTGAAGATGATCTTCACACATTGTACTCATGTGGGGAATTGAATCCTGGTCTTCGGCGTGACGAGCGAACGCTTTAACCAATAGGCTACCCCACCGCTCCGAGCCCACAGTGAGAGATATCATACAAATCTAGATGAATGCTGGCGGGTCATTTCATGAAGCTGTACAGATTTGAGTTTGTATTTGTTTGTTCTTTAACGTCGCGCTCAGCAATGTCTTAACTTTATGTATGTTCGAGTCTGGACAAGACACTCCAGTGACCAACAGCATGAGCATCTATCTCCGCCACTGGGATACGATGTCGTGTAAACCAAGTCTGACGACCCTTTTTATGATAAGTATTTTTTACTGAAGAATAATCCTTTCTATAAGCTTGTTTGCAGTGTATACCAAAAATAATCATTTCGTGGAATAAACGTACATCGCCATCTGTGTTTCTCTCCTCCTTCATATAGGAACTAATTCAAGTAAAACATATGAAATGCGCGTCCTCTTTAATAAAGACGAGGTGAAATGAGGTTTGACGTCGTTCTTAAGATTATTTACGAATTAACGAATGCACCTCTAATGATTTCCTACCAGTTATTCAGCAACGAGTTTTTGATCATGCTTATCAGTATGTCAGTAAGTCAACTGTCCTTACCATCTAAATGCATATCTATCTATCTATCTATCTATCTATCTATCTATCTATCTATCTATCTATCTATCTATATATATCTATATATCTATATGTATCTGTAATTATATATATACGCACGCACGTATGTATGTATGTACCTGATATTCTGATATTTGGAGAGAGAGAGAGAGAGAGAGAGAGAGAGAGAGAGAGAGGAGGTGTAAACCCGTGTTTGTAGCAACGGAGGAAGAGGAAAAGAGATTAGGTGGCAAGACTCAGTGACTTGGTGGACGCTTGTTGTCGTTGCCAACTGCTTAGATCGATTCGGTGTATAAATAGTATGGTATTCATGGGTGTAACAAAACCACTTTGTCCACAACCAAATAAAGCCCTTCTATTACCGGCAACGTAAAGGCCTTGTCTTGTCTAAGCATGTGGACGAGTCGACATAACGGTCCCGAGGGTGTGCTGGCAAGTCGGGCCGGGCCCTGAACCTGGACATTGTTCTGACATGAGTCCTGCTCTCAGGACTATTGCGTTCTCTTTTTGTGGCCATGACGGGTGCATTTTCAAGAAACCACAGCTACCCAACAAGGTAGGTCATGCCTCAGTACGTTTATTCAGTTGTTTCTATGTTTTTTGGAAGCATTGTCCTTGTTTGGGTGGCATTATTGAAGCTGTACGTACTGAACTGAACAATTTTTATGGATAACAATGCGTTTCAAGTAACATTCCTCCTTGACAACGGTACAAGAAACGTCGCACTCACGAGATAAAACGAAACCTTTCCT
Source organism: Haliotis asinina (assembly GCF_037392515.1). Classification (NCBI taxonomy): domain Eukaryota; kingdom Metazoa; phylum Mollusca; class Gastropoda; order Lepetellida; family Haliotidae; genus Haliotis; species Haliotis asinina. Next base: position 16,055,790 of record NC_090293.1, on the reverse strand, counting down.
TTCAATGGTAGGTTCAATAGCAGATTTGACCCTAACAAGTCTATAATCTAAGCAATCGCTTTTCTGACAACAACGTATACTGCCTATGCTTATACACTGCGCTTTGGCTCAGTGTGCGCGTATTGACTGTGACTACACTTATTCTGTTCTACTTTCACTGTATTTGTCCGAAAAGATTTAGCTTACATTCCTTCCTGTTGCGGTCAGTGTTCCTGAATTGATTCTGCCTACATTCATTCTTATTTCACTCAAATTGTCACAACTTATCGTGTCTACATTCATTCCACTTTCACTCAGATTGTCTAAACTTATTCTGTATACACACATTCCACTTTCACTCAAATTGTCTCAACTTATTCTGTATACATTCATTCCACTTTCACACACACACACACACAGAGACAAATTCCGCTTTCCTAACATTGCTATCCATACATTCTGATACATTCTGAAAATCCATTTAGAGTTGATCTTCAGTAACCATGCTTGTCGTAAGACTCGCTCGGCGAGATCGGATGGTAGGCTCGCTGACCTGGTAAACACTGATCATCGTATCTCAGTTGGGTGGATCCATGTTGTTGATCACTGGTTGTCCGGTCCCGACTCGACTATTTACAGAACGCCACCATATAGCGGGAATATTGACTAACGCGGCGTAAAACCCAAGTCACTCACTCTTACCTTAAACAGGGCCCCGTTTCACAAAGCTCTCGTAAGGCTAAGATCTCGTTACTTTTCTCGTAGCATCCGTAGCTCCTGTGTTTCAGTTTAGGGGGGATAGTGGCTGTCAGAAAACTTACGAGATCTTAGGCTTTGAAACGGGGCACAGGACATCAGTGAATCACCGTATGTTTCGTGTACACCAGCTTATATATGTAGAGGAGGGCTACACAACAAGTAACTGATTTCAATACAAGACATGTAATTATGACTTAAGGGATAGTTTACAATAAACCTGAAATTAGAAAAGACAAAACTATTCCCACGTCCAATCTATGCTGGAGGTAAAATCGATTGAACGATTCTGACTGCATGTACATCATGAGCGTGTGTTTGAACCAGTAGTATTACAGCTTCACGACGTAGTTTGAAAACAATCGTGTCTCGACCAGACAATCGAGTGATTGACACTATGCGATATGTGAGTGTACATGTATCATTACCAATGATCATCATACAATGATCATTTTTATGTGTGCAACGTCTCTCTGTCTCATTCTCTCTCCCTTCTCCCTCTCTTTCTCCCTCTCCCCTTCTCTCTCTCGCTCTCTCTCAGAAGATCTGTAGTGAACACATACGTGTAAAAATGTAAATCTTACGTGGAGAATATAAAATCTGCACATCCAAAAATATATCCCATTCAGAAACGTACAGTTTACACACATAATATTCAGTAACGACGTGGGTAAAAACTCTGAAGTAAACCAACTCTCTTGGAGACAGCAATAAAATTTCATTTAAACTTACAAACACGACTCCTGTCACAGTCTCTCCGTAGCTGTAAAACTGAGCCAGAGTGAGTATGTAATTAGAACATTCTAGTTAGCTTATTTCCCCAGCATGACAATGCCCGCCCACTTACAAGGGAGTAAACGCCATACTCACCCATTCGCAGATCACAGTGTAATAACATGCTACGAGATTCCTTCTAATTTTTTAATCATGTATATGAATGTAAAAATAATGATGAACAATGATCAGTTTTTATTGGCATTTTCATAACATGCAACGTGTGTGCGCGTCTCTGTACGGCAAAATAGTCGGGGCTGCATGAAATACATTCAATTATATCGGTTATAATGGCCGAACGTCTGTTCAGTTACATTAATCAATAACCTTACCTCCACGGCATTGTATGCAACTGACGTACATACTCCAAGAAATAAACGTCTCTAGGTATGCTTTCAGTATTCGGATTGTTATTGATATAATAGACTGGAGGGATTATTCTTGTAGGCCAAACCATTCCGATTGTATTTGAAAAAGTCATTGCTGTCACGTGTACGCTAGTCTTTGCAACACTGAATGTCTTCCGAGCTTATTTGCTTTACAGTCACTTCACGTCCCACGCTCAGAGATAACACTAGCATTAGGTCTGCTGACAGCGGAAAACGATTAGAAGTTCTTTATCGCTCTTTCAAATGGATCGTTTCTACAATCAAATAATACATACATATCATTAACTGAAAAAAAACTCTTGCCTATATGACTTTGGCGGCTACTGACTGTTATTGCTATAGAACACTCCATGTTAAAGTGTTTTAACAACAACAACAACAACAACAACAACAACAACAACAACAACAACAACAACCAATTCAAACACTATTTTTAACATGTATCAAAATATTAAACCATGTGTCTGTAACGGCGGAAATTATTCTAATTTCTTCTTGTGTAAACGGGGTGTCCGCCAAGGAGAGAACTTGACCCCAGTTTTGTTTTCGTTATTCCTTAAATGATCTTGAAGATGCTTTAGCATCATGCTGTGGTTTACAACTTAAACCCGGTGATTTCAACAACCGTTTAGGTACGCTCATTACATTTTTTGCATTGCTGTATGCTGATGACACCGTCCTTATATTCTCAGACCCTTGTTATTTGCAAAATATGATAGATTCTTTCACAATTACTGTAAAATATGGAAGCTTAAAATTAACACATCCAAATCAAAAATCCTTATTTTCGGTGGATCCCCAAAAGAACATAAAAGCCGTTTCAATGTTGGAGATAATATCCTGGAAAATGTAAACTGTTATCCCTATCTTGACATTACACTACAAAAGAATAGCAAATTTACTAAAACCAAACGTATACTGAAGGAAAAGGCAACAAAGGCAATGTTTTTCGTATTAAACCAAGGTATCAAACTTAAACTTTAAATTGCTTGTCATTTGAAACTGTTTGATTGTATGGTCTTCCTTATTCTTTAATATGGATGTGAGGTCTGGGGTTCTGAAAACATCTGTTGCTTTCAAAGCGTTCATCTACGCTTTCTCAAATATTTAGTATCACTCAGGAAAAGTACACCTAACTCAGTGTTATATGGCGAGTTTGGCAGATTCCCCCGTGTAAATGTTATTAAAAGCAGAATGGTAATAACTATGCTTTTGGGCTAGACTTTTAATCGGAAAATCGTCAAAAGTGTCCTTGCTAATATATAAATTAATATTCAACGATTGTATATTTGGCAAATGTGAACATAAATGGATAATGTATCCCAAAAGCATTTTTGACGATCTTGGACAGAGCTTCATCTGGAAATCCCAAAAGTTTCAAAGTCTATCTTGGCTTAAAACTGTTATCAAAGGTAAATTAAGAGATATATATCAGCAAACGTGGATCTCAATAATTGAAACTTCCTCCAAAGGAAACATTTATAGCGTTTTGAAAAATCCATCTCTCAAATTTGAACCATACATCAATTTTCTGCATTATAATAGCGTGTTAGAACTTCCAGTCATTTCCTACCAATCGATACAGATATATGGCGACGAATCCCAGCAAATGATTGAAAATATACTCTGTGTAACCTACATGATATTGGTGATGAATTTCATTATTTATTTATATGTCCCAAATTGGAATTAGAAAGAGGAAAATATATTCAAAAGTATTATTAAATAAGACCAAATATACATAAAATGAATGTCCCTTTTAACACCAAGAAGCTAGGAACGTTAAGAAAACTTTCCATCTTACGGATATTACTTCACAGCTCACTTCAAGAAACGCTTGCACATGATGAAAATGGCGTAACGACAATTTGGAAATAACCAATACCAATACCGTTTGTCGCCTCTCACGACAAGCATAGTCGCCTTTTATGGCCAGCATGGGTTGCTGAAGGCCTATTCTACCTCGGACCTTCACGGGTCAGAAAATTAGTGGATAAATTACTAATACCTTTGAAGTCGTATTGCCACTCTCATACACACGCATGCACGACTTAAGAAGAGCGAAATATTTTTTGATGAAATGTTAGTGGTATTGTGGCTAAGGCGCCAGGCTAGTGATCCAGCGAGCTTGAGGTGCCGCGGTCCAGCCCACCGGTGACCAGGTGTGAAAACCTTGGATTCATCTTTCAGTATTGTCACAACCCCTAGTGTACAGTCCACAATCCTGTGAACTTAAGAGAATCCACGAATCTGTTGGTATATGACCAGATGATGGCCATATGACTACGTGCATACACCTAGTTGCGGGTACAGCAACGTGCAGTAAACTTGGACAAAGTACTGTGACTATGTGTTCCAGAGTGGGTACCTCTCAGGGAGGGGAAAGCTGCATTAACTCGGTCCGCCCAGTAGAGTTGAGTTGTATGGTCCCCATGAATGAATGAATGAATTAAATGAAAGAAAGAAAGAAAGAAAGAAAGAATGAATGAATGAATGAATAAATATTAATCCCATCACATGGCTTTGGACCGATTCCCGGTCAGTTGCTGCATTAGTTCCAACACTGAGATTCGAACCTCTAAAAGCTGCACTATGTTCAGTAGTTAGCGAACAAGCTGGCTATAACTGATGCGTACAACGAAGGGGCATATTTCACGAGAAAAGATCTTTCATTCACACCATTGAAACTTCTTCTTGAGAGCCTTCAAATATGTCTTACCGACTAGACTGCATATCAACCTGGTCACCTCGCCCCAACACACCCTAATAAAGGCGTCTTTATTATGAACGTCAAAGATATTGTCAACACGACAACATTGAACAGAGCAGGTGGAGGGCCATGACCAGTCGTCAGCCATATTCGCAGCCAGATATATCTTTTGTATGGTCAAAATGACTCTCAGGTCTGCTACTGAAAGAGCCCAATATACCAGGTACCCTCCAAAAGCAGCTATTGAAATCGTACTTATATTTGACTCCCTGTCTACAGCTTCATATATCTGTCTGTTGATACCTCTAGAAAAGATATTAGATGAATTTTCACCTTTTGTCAGATTCTTACTAACACGTCAAAATTAAATTTTGGACTCATAAAAGTCCAGAAACTCTCCGCACTGTGGCCAATGTCTCCTAAGTCAGTTGACAAATATAAACAGCTGTTATGAATACATGCTAAGGATGAAAAATATTTTTTCGAAAACTCAAAATTTCAAGTCGCTCTCCTATGGACATCGATTCACTCACATACTGGTACACGTGCCTTATTTCGTTGCCTGAGGGAACACATTTTACTTTGTTTTTTTAGAAAACCAGTGTCTAATTCCTTAAAACAGACAGACAGACAGACATGTTTTTAGAGGCCTCAGTGAGTGAGTGAGTTAATATTTAATGTCACATCAGCAATATCTCAGCCATATCGTGACGAGAACATTTACCACTTGAATGAAATATATTATAAATAATCTGTCAACAAAGGACAGTAAAACAACTAGAATATCACAATTTCAATAAAAACTAGCATGAAGAGTTAAAACTAATATCACTATTTAGACAATACAATATAAAAACAGGCCATAGATCTCCAACAACCGAAGGTAGATCACCATACTAGGGACCATGGGGGCTTACAGTACCTTTGCTACCTGCATGGACCCTAGTTGGATTTACTCCATCCCTTCAGCCGCTGGAGAGTGTACAGAATGCTAGCCAAAATTAAAATAACATGAATACTACGATTAAAAACCTGATAGACTTAAATTTACTTTGAATGTTTTGGGACTTACGTACCTATAGAGGCCTCAGGCCTCAAATGCAAACATACATGTAATTCAAATTCAGTCACTGAGCATATTTTACATTGATCCTCTTTTCAGCATGATAGAGGAAATGTGCAACATTATAAAGAGTGTTTGTGTTGGAAGCGTTTAAAATGTTAACAACAGACATAAGGTTCTGTGGATTCTTTAGCGTATTAGTAAGGTATTTCTCTCTAATATCTGCATACAGTGCGGCGCATTCCAGCAAAATATGATGTTCATCCTCAATGGCATTTACATTATACTTTTTGCAGAAGCTACACAGCCTTAGATGTCTATCAGTATTAGTGTATCTTCCCGTTTCTATGGCAATTTTAAAGTTTGAACATCTAAATCTGGAAATAGCAGTTCTTATATGAAGAGATAAATCATAACGTAAGTACTTTTCAACATCCAACAAAGATTTGTAGGATTTGTGGAGATAACATTTAGGTATAGACTCTAGAGAGGTGTACTATACCTGCTGAAATTTCACATAACCGCTGTTTGAGCATAGATATGAAAGCCTTTGAATCTCCAACACCGTGGCTTAACCAGGCGTAACCAAAACCAAAGTGAAATTGTAAATGTTTAACCTTACTTCAAATATACATACATATCTGCACACCTGTATTATTGGAAAATAGTTCTGGAGCATTTATCTTCAACCGTAACTGGTTACAACTTTCTGCCAGAGCAGAAACATCATCTGCAAACATTAAGGTGTAACACAAGTCATCTACATTGTGTGAAATAAACACTCCTCTTCCACCTACATCCTCCAATAATGTATATAAATGATTAATGAGTGTGATAAACATTTGAAGACTTAAAATACAACCGTATCGGGTACCGATATTACATGCAATTGATTGAGACAGACCAGTGCTTGTTCTCACACAGGCTGTCACACTGCTGTACATGGATGATACAATGTTGAAATGTTTACCTGACACGCCAACATGTTTCAAAGCATTTAAGAGAATATGGTGTTTCAAAGTTTCAAGTGCTTTACAAAAGTTAATATATAAACAGTAAAATCTCCCATTTCTTTTGCATGAATATTTTGTTGCAATAGCACTAAGGGTAAAGATATGATCTACTGATAGAATAGCCAGGTCTAAAACCTGCTTGAAAATCACCTAGCACATTATTTTCATCACACCATATCTGCAGCCTAGTGTTCATTATTGAAGTGAATAGTTTACACAGTGAGTCAATGAGGAAATGCCCCTGTAGTTGTTTGTATTTGGTTTGTTACCTGATTTAAATAATAGACATATAAATAATGATGCTTTTCCCACATGCACTTGGAAAGTGACCAGTACTGAGTATGCGAGTATATAATCTTGTAAGAAAAGGTGTAATGTAGTCTTTAGAAACTTTATGAAATTCATTTTGAATACCATCTGGTCCGGGTGGCTTATTGTTTTACTAACAGCTTAACGTGAGACATAACTTCCTCTTGTGTTTAGGCTGGTTGAGTGTACCTATAGAGGATTGAGTGTCAGTAGACTGCTGGCTGTGTTAGAGTTGACTAATGTTGTCTGCAGTGAGCAATGTTTCCAAGTGTTTGTTTACAAGTTATTTGTTGTGAGGTGCAACTGGACATTCTTATAAGTTTAATAAGTTTCCAAAACTGTCTAGGGTCTGATCTAGTTGCAGTTAATTTATCTTTCTGTGTTTGGAAATATTTCGTTTTTTCCTTTTAGTCCATTCAAACAACACCTTTGTCACTACACCAATTTTGACCTTGACTCAAAGCTAAGGTCTAATTTACAGAGCACTTACAGGACTACCCGGTAGACATCACTTGCTTGATAAGTTTAACAGCTACGCCGAAACTCCCACATTATCCGAGGCTGTATATTCGTTTTTCAAATTATCATGACTTTAACATATATTACTCTGTCATACGAATTCATAAGAGATTTTCAAGTTGTAATCCACAAACTGATTTCCAGTTTTTCATCATTCTGACTTCTATCTTCTATCTAACTCGCAAAGACAAAACCACTGAACGGAACGATTGCGTTTTCTGTTTCTCCGCGTTCAGTTACGTAATTAATTTTCCGCAATGCACCTACGACAATTTGCGCCGAAAAGTCGTGTCTAATCCGCTGGTCTTGTGTACTGGAGTAAAATAGCCGCCGCTTTCACGTGTATTTTACTTGTCATGTATATGCAATCCATCCATGGATCACACTGGATCATTAGGTGACACCAACTTTGAAATGAACAAGTGTTCGTGAGTGTATATGGATGAAAAAGACTGTGCATGGTTCATATCGATGACGTCGCATGCTTCATTTATATTTTGTATTATACCGGTGCGGTATTGATATGACCTGTAAAGCTTGTTCACCAATCCCAATCAGTGTTTCATAAATACACAAAAACACAACAACAACAAATTTATTTATACAACAATGAGTCGTTAGAAGCGCCTAACTTGACTTTACCTTGACTGTCGCCATATAGCTGGATATTCCAGAATACATCTTTGAACGTCTTCTCATAATGTGTAAATGAACAGTTTGGTGTCCAAAAAGGTTTGATATTGTTCTGGGTTCCGATCCGCAATGCACTACCATATTTGTAAACGTATGATAATCTATAGAGTTAAGACAGGTAGTATCAATGACGATGTTAACAACTGATGATGTCATTAGCCATTGATGACGTCATATGTACTGTCATTAAAAAGCGATGTGACTGTAGGTCTGAGGTCTTCATCTTAAGACATATGAAGTTTTATACAGCATATATGAAACATTTGCTTGTCATTGCATTCTTTCAGAATGATTTTCGGTTTTGGTTTAAACTGTTTGTATTTTTCAGAATGTTTAGGGGAAGCCGCAGTTTATGCATACTTGGTACTGTCTGTGTACTCATGATTTGGACTATAACGGATTATGTCGTTTCAAACAATTGGGCACGAGAAATATTCTCCACTAAGACAAATGAAAATCGTGCTGCAGTAACGTCCTCAGATGTAAACCTCAGTCCAGTATTAGGGAAGCATGAATGCCCGGATGTAAATACCGGCATGATGAAAGGAAGATGGAGGCCTCGAACTCTGACTACACAAGAGAAAGTAACTATTGACACATTTCTGAAGTCAGCTCGAACTCAACATGATCTACCGACGACAATGCAGAGAAACGACGGAAAATGTGGGATTTTCTCTTATCCAAATCTGGTCCACTTTCGTGCACTGTGTAACCCAGAAGGTGCCACACCATGTTGCTATGGCGATACATGTATAAACAAGAGCCCGGATGACTGTAAATGTCCGAACTGTTATGATCTTCGGAACGAGATTCATGCAGAGTATTCAACGTGGGAGCCTCAAGATTCCCGATGTCAGGTGAAAAACTTCACGGCCCAACAGGCATGTGATCTTCTACAGGGTTTGACGATAGCTTTCGTTGGAGATTCATTAATGCGCCACCTGTACACAGCCATGTTGTTGGTGCTGTCCAACAACAGCTTTGATGGTGCCCTTAAAGCCGATACCCCTAAAGGTATGTACATGTATATGCTTGTTACACTGAACGGTATGGTTGTGCCGGTAAGCTATGGGTCTGAAGCTGCCTTCTGACGTTGTTCGCCGATTTTGTAGATGCTTATTTTAAATGTCCAACCCTGATTAATTACCGACACAGTGAACTGACAGACGGTGATGCCAAACCCAAGACCATTGAAATATCCATGTATAGCTCCAGCTGTAGTAGGCGTTCTCGCTATACCTATGACTCGTGAAGGTCCCGGGGTAGAATAGGTCTTCAGCAATCCATGCTTGCCATAAAATACGACTATGTTTGTCGTAAGAGGCGACTAACGGGGTCGGGTGGTCAGGCTCTCTGACTTGAATGACATATGTCATCGATTCCCAACTGCACAGACCGATGCTCATGCCGTTGATCACTGGATTGTCTAGTCCAGACTCGATTATTTACAGAGCACCGCTATATACCTAGAATATTGCTAAACGCACTCACTAAACTCAGTCGTGTTACGCATATGGCCGTTAGATTTGTCCACTTATCAAACCACGTGTTAAGTGATGTTATACTACTTCTGAGAATATCTGGCCCGAATCAGAAACTGTGAAAAGAGGACAATATCAATATCGATCAAGGGGCATTTCTGTGTAAACGCAAGAAACCCCAACACCCTTTCAACATGTATAATTTTACTCGTCATCGCTCGCTCTAAGGAGACTCGTATGCTTGTCGGTCAGTTTTAAAGGAAGTGTTATTTTAATTGCTTATTGAAGACATATCATTTGCGAATCCTAAATGAATTTTGAAATGAACGTTTGAAACTATAAGATGAATAGCTGGTAATAATTACGTTAGAATATATTTTCAAGCAACATCCTCCTCCTCCTCGTCCTCGTCCTCCTCCTCCTCATCATCAACACTGTTAAGATGGGTTAAAATCTAGACCTTGTCGCCGGGCCTGACAAAGCCCGATCAGGTTTGTCGCCTCTTATAGGATCGTGTGGTCAGGCTCACTGCCTTGTTTGACACATGTCAGTGTATTCCTATTGCCTAGATCTATGCTCTTGGTATTGATCACTGGGTTGTCTGGTTCTGTCTAAGCAGCTTCAAGATAAGCACGCAATTGTAATTTCCGACAGTTTCTGTGAAATTTTGTATGCATTTCACGCAATGTGGTACGATGAAGACGAACAATTTCTTATTGATAGACAACTTAATCATTGCAATAGATGCGACGTTTTGGTGCAGATGGTAACACCGTTATCAGGCAAGTGACTAATTGCTTTTTAAAGGGTAGGTCAAAGATGACTATGTCAGTCACTGGATTATCCGGTCAGGACGCTGTAAATTTGTAGTGTTAAATTAAACAACACTCAAAAAGTCCTACGCCATGTAAGGCGTCAGTAAAATCAAACGCTGCTGTCGTACTCATCTCTAAATTGTGTCAAATTCGATCGTCCTTCACTGCCATGGTTTCATTCATTTGTGGTTTTATTTCGTGACAAGCCTAACGGCGATTCGTGTCCCCATCAGCGAATTCATATTGGCGTATGATCATCAGAACCAATTCAAACAAGAAATATAACTCTACTCCTGTTTCAGTGGGGCGGTTTTTTCTGTCCCTTCATCACAAGTCTCCTGACGGAGGCTCAGTAGAAATATGGGCCTTGATTTTCGAAGTTTTCTTAGCGCTAAGGTAGTCAGTTAGTGAGTGAGTGAGTTTGGTTTTACGCCACACTCAGCAATATTCCAGCTATACGGTGGTGGTCTGTAAATAATAGAGTCTGGACCAGACAATTCAGTGATCAACAACATGAGCATCGATCTGCGCAATTGGGAACCGATGACATGTGTCAACCAAGTCAGCGAGCCTTACCACCTGATCCCATTAGTCGCCTCTTACGACAAGCACAGTCGCCTTTTACGGCAAGCATGGGTGGCTGAAGGCCTATTCTACCCCGGGACCTTTACGGGTAGTCATAAGCAAGTGTTAATAGATGACACTTAAGACCGCCCTCAAATACCTGGATCTTTGCTGACAACAGCGTTAAACAACAAACAAACAATAAAGTTGCCTTACTTGAACATTGAAATATTTTATTCTGATTGTATTCCAGACATCCATGACCAGTGCACGGGAATGTACACTTTCACGGAAAAGGCGTGCAGAGCAAACATCAAGAGACAAGCATCATTCTGTGATGGAAAGGTGACTGTGAAAATGTTGGAGCGCTTTCATCTTGCTTCTGCGGCAAATTTTCATGACGATTGTCGTTCGTTTCTTCACAAAAGTAAAACAATTGTCCTAGTTGGTGTAGGTTACCACGATTCTTTTAATGCTGAGAGAGTGTTTATTGAGTACATATATCCAGTGATAGACGCTATAAGAAAGAACAAAGCGTCATGGCCAAAGTTGATCTGGTCTTCCAATCATAAATTTGGAATCCTGAAATCTCCAAAGACGCCAAGACAAGACAATGACCACGTATCAGCCTTCAACAAACTCATGTCTGATGGGCTAGGAAAATATCACATACCCGTATTTGACACTTTTAATTTAACTTCCGGTGTGATGAGCACGGACGGCGGGCATTTTGGAATTGGTGTAAATGTCATGAAAGCACAGATGTTTTTGAACTATTTGTTGGAACTGAAATCAAAACTGTATTGGTGAAGCCACACTGTAGTGGTTTTATGTCTACCGAAGTAAAAGGTTTGTGTACTTCATATAATGTGGTTTGATTGTCATTTCATTATAAATAACAACATAATCTTAAACATTCGTTCGATCCGTATTTCATGATACCAAAGTCATTGACAGAACCGTACGTTGTAACAGGAGACAAAGATACAAGATACTGGAAAACACCTGAATCTTATAGAGCATGTTTATGACAGTGGTAACAGCAAATACCAGAAAGACCCTCCAGTTCAAAACTGTGATGAACTGGGACCAGTTCTGCATAAAAAAGGGACGCAATATCTGAACGTCAAAGTCAGTGTCTGGTAAGTCAATGAGGAGGGGGGACGTTATTGAAGTTGACAGGGGTGACACTACAGTAGTGTCAGAAATAGAAACAAAGCGACTTAGTTGGTACAGATCATGGCTTTATGCAAATTAGTGTCTGACATCATATTGTATTACAAAAGGCACGTTTTACATGCCAGTTTTGATATTAGACTAAACGTTATTATAAACGATAGTTGGCTTAAAAAATATAACTTCCATGCTGAAATTATTAAGGATGTAGCTACCATGGAGTCTCACGATCACTATAAAAAGAAAAAGGTAGGAGGGGCCGTCTCAAAAGCAAGTCCATTGTACATGCAACTCCAGTCCTGTCGATCTACGGGTGGTCATGCCATCTATATATTTGAAGGCATTTAATACGATGCTTTTCTATGGGTATCGGGTATCATACTCTTTTACATATCTCAGCATACTTCATGAAAGAATGACAGGTAATGCTAATCAATAGTGAGTGACTTGAGCTTTACGCAGCGTTCAACAATATTCCAGCTATATGGCGATGGTCTGTAAATAATCGAGTTTGGACAGGCAGTCCAGTGATCAACGGCATGAGCATCGGTCTGTGCAGTTGGGAATCGATGACATATGTCAACACGTCAGTGTGCCTGACCACCCGACCCCGTTAGTCGCCTCTTACGACAAGCATAGTCGCCTTTTATGGCAAGCATGGATTGTGGAAGGCCTATTCTACCCCACATTCTTCAACACACATGAAAAAGCACAAGATATCTTGGAGATGACCACTTTTGTAAGTAGGCAGTGCATGCATTTCACTTTCCTTGGTCATACCTGACTCAACGACCTATCAGCCATCTACACTCTGATCTATCATTTTCACCTGCTACCCGTATTTTTTACCTAATTTTACGAGTAAATATGCTTTTCCGGATATCCTCTGACGCATCCCACTGAGTGCCCAGTTAGGCCGAAGTGACTCACATGGAAATATACTATTTGCAGTTGTGTAAATTTGATGGATGCAGAGTAACAGCCTAAAAACATATTTTCTTCTATGTCCGACATTGCTATTTCCGATATTGACATTGTACTGGGTTATCGATACTGATGTGAAATGCTTGAAAATTGTACACCATAATGATTAAAATAATCGCACCTTATCAGCACAATAAAAATGACTAAAAATATTTTGTTTTGCTATTTTCATTCCTCTGAATTAACTACATTTTTTCGTTATTTTTTGCCTTTAGATGTGTCAGTTAATTATTCTTTGAGGGTCAATTTATGAAGGTATGATTTTAGGAATTTCTGTGTTGCGGTTAATAGGAACATATCGATAGTATTAAAAATAGGAGGTGTTCCTATGTGTTTCTATGTATATAGCCGAGACACTAGCGCCTAGTATGTGGGAATGTGCAAATAATCATAGTATGTCAACATGTTTGCAGACAGCCCGTTTGTTAGTATTCTCGAACCGGTAACTGAAACTTCAAACAGAATCTGGAGCGGAGGGGTAGCCCAGTGATTAAAGCGTTTGCTCGCCACGTACAAAGGTTCGATTCTCCACATGGGTACAGTGTACAAAGACCATTTCTGGAATTGCCCGCCGTGATATTGCTGGAATATTGATAAAAGCTGCGCAAAACTAAACTCACTCACTCACTCACTCACTCAAACAGAAGCCCTTGTGCAGTACAGCAATGAACGAAGATGATATTAATATCGTTCAAACACAAATATTGTGCGGAAATATCAGAATATTGTTATAGAGTGTGACTGAAAGAGGACATGGCATGGTTTTGATTTTGGGGTACAACTTTTGAAGAAATAATATTGTACCAAATCGAAAGGATAAAAGCATGCTTCTCTGTTTGAGTGAGGGAAGATAACTTATCTCGATAGCGTTTACCGATAAGTTAATCTATGATTTATAAAGAAGGAATTTATTTGCCTCAATCCACTCATAATCAAACTTGACTTGATATCTTATCGACATGCTTTTACTGAGGCTGTCACCAAATCTAAGGAATTTCAATGCTTTTAAGATATCTGTTTTATAACCAGCATACAGAATCCAATGCCTTTTCAAAATCTACAAGCAGTAGCATACCGGGTATTTGTTTGGATTCTGTATGTAGTGGAAGATCATAGATATTCAAAGAAGATTATAAATCATACGAATATTATCCCCAATATATATGTTAGACATAAATCCTGTTTGTTCTTCATTAATGATATCGTGAGCCCTTGTTTCAGTCTGCAGTGACCGAGGACAGAAGTTTGTATGATGAGTTTAATAAAATAATTGTACGCCATATTTTTTTGAGAAATTGATTTATCTCCTTTTGGGGTGCATGTTATAATTTCTTGGTTTTGAGTTATAGACAGATGGCTGTAATTCACTGATCTCAAAAGGATATAGCCATGGTCAAGCCAGAAAAATGTAAAGCATTCGTAAGTGAAACCATCTGAGCCTGGACTCAGATTTTTTAATGCAGTTAAAAGCTCCTCTTTACTAACAGGTCCTTCAGTATTGCTTCGAGTACTGCGGTAGTTCTCAATCTTGCATATGTCTTGGACACAGAGTAATTATTCAGGTCTATATGTCTCTGGATGAGTATGGGTCCTGTAAAAACTCTGAAGCGTTACCACTGGGGTTGAGTACTTTTCCACTAGCTGTTACTATTTCCTTCGTGTTTTTACTTATATAATACTACCCATACAAAGTTTCGACTCACGTAAAACATTCACTGTATGTTACGTTTTATGCATGTGGTTACAATAAAGACGAATTACTCCACTAACTTGGGGGAGACAACTCCAAACCGCATTGTGATTGCACGAGGATTATGCATCAATATGCCCCAAAATATGTGAAAATGTCGTGCATGTGAACAGGTGTGATTGGGTGTAATTTTTTTAAAAAAAAAGAACCCGTCATTTTTGACCGATTTTCATCATTTATTGAACTCATGACAAAAATCTTTTCAACGTTACAAATTCGTTTAACATCAGATAGGAGATCACGTGTAAACAGTACTTTTAAACAGTGTGAAATATTTTGCAAAATGTAGTTCAGACTAGTTTACTGAAGTAAGTGGCTACATTTACACTACTGAGTCTAAACTTTTGATGGGTAGTATAGTTTCTTGACTCTAAGTATACGGTATTTACTGATACATTCCCCTTTATTAATCCACTTCGCACGACTGTTCCATCTAAGTTTCTTTGTCTCAATTGTTCAGCTTATTTTTAGAGTTTCCAATTCTTCTACAATAGATTCTCCATAGTTGCTCTCTAGATTTTCAGTGTTTGTTTTCAGTCTGACTTCTTTGTTTTTTTTAAACTCTTTTTTGAAGAATATGATACTTACTTTCCTCTAATTCACATTAGACGAGTTTCTAAAAATAAACGGTCATTAATTCAAAGTGCAAGGTCAACTAGAAACGTTATGAAGGTTCTCAAGGTTATAAACTGGTTCAGCATAATCTCGTTTGACTGAGAGTATAATATATTTAATTTTCTTTACACATTTCTTACCCTGTCACAAAGAATTATCAAACTTCCAATTTGTCTTTCTTCTAAAACAGTTTTTTTTAAATATTCAAATGAAACTAGCGAGTGTGTGGTACCTTCTATACCCTGAGTTTACCCTGACTTGAGATACATCTTGACATGGAACTTTCTGACATACGAAAATATAATATCCCAAAAAGAAATGCACAGGCGATTTGTATTTTAAACAATCCTCCATTGCCTATTTGGTTCAAACAATCGTCAAAAAATGTAACAAAAGTGTTGACATTCATGCTTTTGCACAATTGCACAAGTAAAATGTTGATTTTCATTAGAAATGCATTCATTGCCTCAAAGCATCAGAAATCACCTTCCTGTTGAGATTGTGCAACAAATAGCATTCACTGACTGACAATAAAAATCCAGATTACTTTCATAAATTGGCATTCGTTTTGAAGGAGTTTCAAGGTCAAATCACTACGTCACGTCTGGAGATTCTGTTGACAGGTGTCTGAATGTTAGTCTCACCAAGATATCATGCCTGCAGCTCGTTGCAACCAAACAGGAATAACATATGACCGTCCCCATACAGGCAGATCTCGGGTTACCACTGCAGTCCAAGATCGGTGCATTCGGGTACTATAGATGCGTGATCGTAGTACCACTGGTGAGAGCACAGCAGCCAGGGTGCCTGGACTTCAGAGGATACCCGATCAAACTGTACGAAACAGGTTGAAAGAAATTGTTCTGAGAGCCAGGAAACCCAACGTCGGGGACGTGCTACGTCGTCACCATCGCGCTTATCGTCTCCGTTATCTAAAAGTATCCACTTGGTTGTATATACGTTACATCCTTCTACACTGGCGTTACATTTCATGCATTAAAGTCTATTCGTGGACAGGTTACACATGTTTGAAAATACAACATTTTCGTAACAAATGCCTCGTCTATGCATTTCTTTTTTTGAACAGTATAATAAAATCTTGTCTGTTTTACGGGTTTTGTACGTCGCCAAGTATAGTGTCTGAACTGAATTATTGTACCGCCATGTAGCAATAAGATTAAGTTTTCCTATAAATTCTAATAGTTGTGCCCTAGCCTTTGAACTGTTAATTATAATTACTACTTATAATCACTAGTATCTTTATCTTGATCAAGAACAAGGACCAAGAACGCAAGGTTCATTGCCAAATTCTTGGTAGTTTGTAAGTGTTATTTTGATTCAGAATGTGACCACATATTAGGAAAGTTACTAGGTATAAACTTGATGTGGCTTGTATTCAGTATTTTTATTTAAGGAAAAACACACACCTCTATACTAGCTTCAATGACAATTGAGGTTAAAACATGGACCCACATGGATATGATAAACGTTTCATCCCTTACCAAGGTCGTCATGTTTCGTGAATACACCAATAAAACACATGGGAAAGGCAAAAACTCCAAACGGCTGTCTCTTGTGACAGGTGTTAGTTCGAGAAATCCAATACAGTAGTCCTACTAAGCCTTGGCAGGGGTTTATGCCATGTAATAAATATGTTAAGTCAGTGAGTGAACGAGTGAGTGAGGTACAGAATCAATACGTGTAACATACCTGTAAGTCACAGTGCCATTACTGTTCGAAAGCATGCCATGAGGGATTTGTTTCATTGTGAAATTGGAAATGCCAAAGCCAAGAGACAGAGATATTGATGAATAGCTAAAACAGGAGAGATATAAAAGTTAGTGTTGGCAGTGCTATAACCACAATTATGGCCTCTTCTGCAGCTTCTTGTTAATGTACTAAACACAACTGTTATGTGTGAAAAATTCCATTCCATTCCATGAATAAACAGATACACAGCAGCTCACACAGTTTGCATTGAAAGCGTCTGATGTGAACTATGTTTGTTTGTTTTTACAGAATTATGGGGACGTCCAAGTGGTACAGCATCGTTATAGTCTCAACACTCATGGTCTGGACTGTAATGGAGTACATAGCTTCAAATTATTATACTCAAAGAGACACGAATGACTTCATTGCACCAGCAAAGAAACAAAATATAGGCCTTAGCGAGTCAAGTGACAGTGCTCGATGCCCGGATGTAAATACTGGCATGATGAAAGGAAGATGGAGGCCTCGAACTCTGACTGCACAGGAGAAAGTAACCATTGACACATTTCTGAAGTCAGCTCGAACTCAGCAAGGTCTCCCGGAATCTATGCAAAGAAACGACGGAAAATGTGGGGTTTTCTCTTATCCAAATCTGGTCCACTTTCGTGCACTGTGTAACCCAGAAGGTGCCACGCCATGTTGCTATGGCGATAGGTGTACAAACAAGAGCCCGGATGACTGTAAATGTCCGAACTGTTATGATCTTCGGAACGAGATTCATGCAGAGTATTCAACGTGGGAGCCTCAAGATTCCCGATGTCAGGTGAAGAACTTCACGGCCCAACAGGCATGTGATCTTCTACAGGGTTTGACGATAGCTTTCGTTGGAGATTCATTAATGCGCCACCTGTACACAGCCATGTTGTTGGTGCTGTCCAACAACAGCTTTGATGGTGCCCTCAAAGCCGATACCCCTAAAGGTATGTACATGTATATGCTTGTTGTGCCGGTTGGAGTGAGTGAGTTTAGTTTTGTAACGCTTTTAACAATATCCCAGAAATATCACGGCGGGAGACACCGGACATGGGCTACAAACATGTGGGAAATCAATCCCGGGTCTTCGAGAAGATGAGCGGAAAAGTGATGGTGTTTCCGTTAAACATGTGTCCCCATTCCACTCAGCGTACCCTGGGCGAGGAGGCAGGGGGCATAACTCAATGTTTTCGAAATCTTATTACGTCACGTGTAACATGACAGTTCTTTGACTCAAACAGTCTTCCGGATACTTTGTTTCCGGAAAGCAGACGCACGAACTCCGTTGCTCAATCCATTGGTAGTTGGAATGGGAACAACCAATGTGTTTGACTTGCAGTCTATAGGGTGTTATCGGGAGTATTCAAGTCTCGACAGTCGGAAAATGTGAATGTTCAAGCACTTCTTGGCGTAGACAGTTTGAAGTGTCATCTTCCTGACAAACTTTACATCCCGTCGCATTAACGACATAGCACGGTTTTCGTTGTGCGCAGTTTATTCCGAGTTGTCGACATCGTAGAATCGGCAACAAGATTATAAGGGTCCACTCTTAAAGTTCAGGTTTGTTTGAAATGATACAATTCATGAAATTGAGACAAATGCGCCACACCCAAACTAATTCTGAAAATGATGAATTCCTTCTATTGCCGGAAAAACCCACTGGTGAGTAATATGACAACTTATGAACACTACTCCAAATTATTATTCCGCCATGTGAGGCGTCCCTCCCATCAAATTTAGCCTTGTCACGCTGAGTCTTCTTTCAGTGTCGTACACCAGTGAAGATGACCTGTTCATATGCAATCCAGGCTTGTCGAAATGTTGAGATATTGAATTATTGACTGCCTTGTATTACTGGATAAACACTACTCGCCAGCAGAACACAAACTTACAAACACTATTCCAAATATACTTCGAAAAATATTATTGAACGTACGAATTCAAGATGAAATGAAGAGTGACCCAAAGGTTTGAGTTGGTTGTTGTTTAACGTCGCACTCAACAAAACCTTGGTCTGGCAATAGTCGAGTCTGGACCAGACAATCTCGTGATCAATATGAGCATCATTCTACGCAATTGGGACATGGTGACATGTGTCAAACAAGTGTGACCACCCGATCCCGTTATTCGCCTCTCCCGACAAGCATGGGTTGTTGAAGGTCAATTCTGTCTTGAATCTTCACGGGTAGTAACCAACACACCCAAAGGTATGTCTACCAGTATGTACCTAGCGTTGATGGCACTGTCGGGTTTTGTCGTCTGGGACACACATCATTAACGCCGAAATTGTGACGACTAACGAGACTGGGCTATCATGCTCACTTTGACGGCGCATTAGACTCACTACAGTCTCGTGGATCTGCTGATGTCAACCACGGGATTGTCTGGTCCAAACTCGATTATTTACAGTCCGCCCTCATTTACCTGGAATGTTGCTGACAACGGGTCAAACAACAAACAAACAATAATGTACCCGAACATTTCCGTTAAAGAATTTATTCTGATTGTATTTCAGACATCCATGACCAGTGCACGGGAATGTACACTTTCACGGAAAAGGCGTGCAGAGCAAACATTAAGAGACAAGCATCATTCTGTGATGGAAAGGTGACTGTGAAAATGTTGGAGCGCTTTCATATTGCTTCTGCTGCAACCTTTCACAATGATTGTCGTTCGTTTCTTCACAAAAGTAAAACAATTGTCCTAGTTGGCATTGGGGTCCACGATTTTTTTAATGCTGAGAGAGTATTTGCTGAATACATGTTATCCGTTATAGACATGATAAAAAAGAACAACGCGTCATGGCCAAAGTTGATCTGGTCTTCCAATCATAAATTTGGAATCCTGAAATCTCCAAAGACGCCAAGACAAGACAATGACCACGTATCAGCCTTCAACAAACTCATGTCCGATGTGT
Source organism: Haliotis asinina (assembly GCF_037392515.1). NCBI lineage: Eukaryota > Metazoa > Mollusca > Gastropoda > Lepetellida > Haliotidae > Haliotis > Haliotis asinina. The sequence continues at coordinate 16,035,540 of NC_090293.1, read as the reverse complement.
TAGGGAAATATCACATACCCGTATTTGACACTTTTAATTTAACTTCCGGTGTGATGAGCACGGACGGCGCCCACTTTGGAATAGGCATAAATTCCATGAAAGTACAGATGTTTCTGAACTATTTGTTGGAACTGAAATCAAAACTATACTGGTGAAACCACACTATGGTAGTTGTATGTAAACTAACGTGAAGGGTATGTGTGCTTCATACAGTGTGGTGTAGTTGTCACTTCATTATACATAATAACAATCTTTAGCATTCGTGTGATCTGTGTTTTATGATAAGTTATTGACAGAATCAATACCTTGTAATAACAAACGAAAATACAAGATGATGGAAAACATCTGAATGTCATACAGCATGTTTGTGACAGTGGTAAAAGAAAATGCAGAAAGACCCTCCAGTATAAAGTTCATCAAGAAAAGAACGCAACTCTCCACCGTCAAATCCAACAATTCATATAATCAGTGAGAGGTGTTACTGCAGTCTGCGGAGCGTACACTAGCTAGTCAGTGAGGTGGGTCAGAGATGTTACTGCAGTCTGTGGAGCTTATATTAGCTAATCGGTGAGGAGGGTGAGAGGTGTTACTGCAGACTGTGGAGCTTACACTAGTCAGTGAGGAAGGTGAGAGGTGTTACTGCAGACTTTGGAGCTTACATTAGCTAGTCAGTGAGGAGGGTCAGAGGTGTTACTGCAGTCTGTGGAGCTCACACTAGCTAGTCAGTGAGGAAGGTGAGAGGTGTTACTGCAGACTGTGGAGCTTACACTAGTCAGTGAGGAAGGTGAGAGGTGTTACTGCAGACTTTGGAGCTTACATTAGCTAGTCAGTGAGGAGGGTCAGAGGTGTTACTGCAGTCTGTGGAGCTCACACTAGCTAGTCAGTGAGGAAGGTGAGAGGTGTTACTGCAGTCTGTGGAGCTTACACTAGCTAGTCAGTGAGGAGGGTCAGAGGTGTTACTGCAGTCTGTGGAGCTTACACTAGCTAGTCAGTGAGGAGGGTCAGAGGTGTTACTGTAGTCTGTGGAGCTTACACTAGCTAATCAGTGAGGAAGGTGATAGGTGTTACTGCAGACTGTGGAGCTTACACTAGTCAGTGAGGAAGGTGAGAGATGTCACTGCAGTCTGTGGAGCTTACACTGGTCAGTGAGGAAGGTGAGAGGTGTTACTGCAGTCTGTGGAGCTTACACTAGCTAATCAGTGAGGAGGGTCAGAGGTCGTACTGCAGTCTGCGGAGCTTACACTAGCTGATCAGTGAGGAGGGTCAGAGGTGTTACTGCAGTCTGCGGAGCTTACACTAGTCAGTGAGGAAGGTGAGAGGTGTTACTGCAGTCTGCGGAGCTTACACTAGCTAGTCAGTGAGGAGGGTCAGAGGTGTTACTGCAGTCTGTGGAGCTTACACTAGTCAGTGAGGAAGGTGAGAGGTGTTACTGCAGTCTGTGGAGCTTACACTAGCTAATCAGTGAGGAGGGTCAGAGGTGTTACTGCAGTCTGTGGAGCTTACACTAGTCAGTGAGGAAGGTGAGAGGTGTTACTGCGGTCTGCGGAGCTTACACTAGCTAGTCAGTGAGGAGGGTCAGAGGTGTTACTGCAGTCTGCGGAGCTTACACTAGCTACTGACATTGTGCTGTGTTATTGCTACTTATGTGAATTTCTTGAGGATAGCACGCCATAATCGTGACCGCACTTGTTAATGTTATCAACACTAGAAAAAAATATTTTGTTTGGCCATTTTCACTCCTCTGAATAAATTACAGTTTTTCGTTCTTTTTGCCTCTTGTCTTCACTTAATTATTCCTTGAGGGTCATTTTATACATACATAGTAAGTAAATACTAATACCATGAAAAAGCGAAGATGTTGCGATGGTTTTTCAACGCATGGGGTCTATACACAGAAACTAATTCTACTCTGTTATATCCGTCCAATACCAGCGCCTTAGGAATGTATTACATATGTCAACATGCTTCGATACTGTTAGTATTCTCGATTTGAGAACAGAAACATGCAACATTATGTACCATTCATGTGCTATGGTTAACAATTTGTCGTTACAAAAGGGATGTGAAATCCCCTTAGAACCAACAAAACATAACACAGACAAATCTGAAATATTCAATTTTATGTACTAAGCAATGTGAGTCAAACCTAAAGCAATGGATCACAAATATAATATCAACTCACCATAGTCGTGATTTGCAATGAGAGCGAGAAACAGTTCTACTAAATGTTTCGCAGCAAGCAGTCTGTCCTGGATGTAGGTCGATGTTTGTAATCAGATGAAGAGGTAGACAGATGTTGTTTGGCGGAATGATGACAACTGCAGTGTAAGTCCGTGTGTGAATCTGTGTGTGTGTCAACACAACAACCAGCCTTACATATACACAGTCACTGATTCTTGAGCATTCCAGCAAAGTATGGAAGCTTCGCTATCGACAACAGTCAAAACACACTTAAGGGAGGCAACTATAAAGCACTACTTTAAAGGCATGCACTTAAAACACTATTACCGATGATACGAAATGTGACCCATACTTTGACTTGACCCTACCTGATACCGACTGTCCCTTCCTCATAATGACAGCGAATCAGTATCTTAAGGACATGAACGAGGCATACTTGGACCTCATATCTACTTGTGGTCTTGAGTAGATTGTATCCTTGGAGACCCGTGAAGGTCCCGGGGTAGAATAGGCCTTTAGCCACCCATGCTTGCTACAAAAGGCGACTATGCTTGTCGTAAGAGGCGACTGACGGGATCGGGTGATCAGACTCGCTGACTTGGTTGACACATGTCATCGGTTCCCAGTTTTGCAGATCGATGCTCATGTTATTGATCACTGGAGTGTCTGGTGCAGAATCAATTAATTACAGACCGCCGCCATATGGCTGGAATATTGCTGTGTATGGCGTAAAACTAAACTCACTCACTCACTCATTGTATCCTTGCCAACACATGTGGAAAATATTCTCGATGTACTCTTTAATAGGAACCGTTCAGTTGACTCCAACGTCCTAGTGGACCGATCCAAGCCTACACGCTGTAGCATCTACTTATATAAAAACGCCAACATTGCAGAACTTCATGATGACATTACTGTCTACAGTCTACATTACAGTTCTTTCATATCCTTTAAGCCCCCAGCACCTGATGTCGAGTACAGGGTATTTCCAGTGATTTTTACACTTTTTCGAAGAGCAAACCACAAGCTGCTTCTTTGTTTGATGTAGTGGCTACCTTGATCTTGCGAAAAGACTGCTAGTTGTTAAGCATGTGCATTGCTTGACTTCAGCAGTTCATCAATACTATGGAGGGCACAATAACTGGGTACATTGGACATATTCACTGGGGTTAGTAGGAACACTGCTTCTTTACCTTCCTTACCAGTTTATCTCTCAGTGACGAATTCATTTCCTCGCACTGCTCTAACTCAAACAGGTTGGCACTCAACAGCTGAGTAACAAAGCAATATTTGGATGATTTGTAATCATCTCCAGCGGTCTTCTTTACCTTTCCAGGTGGCACTTCGTCTCTTTCTCAGATTTAACATGATGGTGACGACATCTTGCAATGGCTGAACAATTGTATCATGATTTGTTTTGTCACTTTGATTTAGTTCAACTAGACTTTGCAGTATATCCATCTGATTCTTGAACTGCAAATTCCTTCTGGTCAAGGCGTCTCCATTTTCCTCTTTCCCTAACAAATCTATATCACCCTCGTCATTTCTGAGACCTGGGGTTAGCTTTTTGCCATCGAATGACAAACATACACTTGTAGCTTTTTCCGATAAACATTTAACTAAATTGTCACAAAGCCCTGTAGGAATCTTGTGGCCAGTCATTATTAAATGGATCAAAATCCCTCAATATGTCATCGCTTGGAATTGCCAGATTAGGATCAGTCTGGTTGATGTACAGATGTCCAGGTGCAGAATATTTTGTTAATACACGCCAGCACACGAACGCCCACTCAATAAACGGACGGCCATTACGCCACATTTTTTCAGAAACAATTTCCAGAAACATTTTGATTGCCATGAGTATCGCACTTGATTTAATGTACTGGATGCAACGGCGCTGACTGTTTCCGAAATAATTGAATACATCAACCCATCAGTACCAAGTATATTAGACAAAATTATGGACAGCAAATTGGGAGAAAAAATAATCTGGTTCTCCATCACTTGCAAATTTATCTTGCGCATCCTTAAATAAATTCAAGAGTTGATGGTCAGTATCCTGCTTGCCTATTTCTTCACATAAATCCTCCTATAGAAATGTCAATGGAGGACCAACTACTCTTCTTACAACCACCACATCTTTCACAAATTAAACTTTGGCTAAGGTCAGGGTGTTCACATGTAATAGTTAAATGCTTACCACATTTGTAACACAACAGGCTACTGGAATTGCTGTGAAATGAGCATGTCAGAGTCTTCCTTGCTAAATCAGACACATTGCTTTCTTGGTCTGTTGTAGTAGAAAGTTCCTTAAAGTCCTGAAAGTTGGACGCAGTAAAAGTTATCGCCTTTAGTTCCTCTTCCTGAAAGCTGGACGCAGTAAAAGTTATCGCCTTCATGATAATGTGACCTTTTCCTGCGTATTTGTTTGCATGGCGTACTATGACCATAGCTGTGTGGAGTTGGATCGTTAAAATCAGTAGCTCGAATCCTTTTCCGAGACTTCTTCTCTTGGTTTAGTGTCAGTCGGTATCTTGAACGTCCCTTCAGTGCCTTGGTTAGAAGAATAAGAAATACAAATAGGTTTATACACAGTGACAGTAATTATCATTGGTCATTATCAACACAATGGCTGCTTGCACAGGCTGCTTGTAGTTTAATATCATAGATATGTTCAAAATTCAAATTTGTTCACTAGCCTTATGTTGTACAATTGTCTCATATTCTGTCTTCAAGATAAGACTTTGATCACAATTTGGTACCCTCTCTTGTCTGCACAAATGTAAGTGCTTCGTTTTATAATATTCATTATGTGTTTATTGTGTTATGTTTTGTCAGAATATTATGAAACAATGATGCTAGCGACCAAACATGACCCATTAATGATAATAATAATAGTGGGTATTTGTATCTGCGCCTGTATCCGTGCATTCGATGCTCACTCAAGGCGCTACAAAAAAGGTGAATGTATGTTTAACGTACACATGACGTTAGTAATAGAAGAAAGATCCAAGAGGAAGCTATGGAGAAATAATGGGTTTTCAGAAGGTTCAGTGATTCGGCACATTTGATGTCAGCTGGCAGTGAATTCCAAACCAATGCATCAGTGTATGTAAAGTTCCTCAGACCATAGGAGACAAGTCTGACATTAGAGTGAGTGAGTTAATATTTAATGTCACATCGGTAATATTTCAGCCATATCGTGACGAGAGCGATTAGTTACAAAACTACATATTAATTAATGGCACGTTATAAACATCTGTCACCGTAGGTCAGTAAAACCAACTATAATGTCCTAGAGAATATATAACTAGTAATTAGATTAAAACAGTTCAACTATAAGGACAATACAGCATAAAAACAGACTTTAGATCGCCAGAAACTGAAAGTAGATCACCATACTAGGGACCATGGGGACTTACAGTACCTTTGCTACCTGTATGGACCCTAGTTGGATTTACATCATCCCCTCACCTTTTAGCAATTTAGACATATCTAGCCAAAAATTAAAAATACACATATAATACGATTAAGAATAGTGGAAAGTTTGAATATATTGTGAATGTATTTGGACTTGCGTACCCTCTCAGGAGGACAATAATTTTACAATACTTCAACCTCCTTTGAGGGTACAGCCACCACCAATTCCAATTCTAGTTAAAAATCTAAACTACCAATAATTAAAATACATCTATTTACAGAACATATTATTCAAAATTCAACCATAAAATCAATTTCTTTAAAAAAAAAATAATAGAGAATTAACGTTTATAAAAAGATCCTTAACAGTTTTGACATTGAAATATGTATCTCTTGTGATGCAGAATTCAACACAGTCAAGCAGAATATGCTTGACCGTGACTCTCTCATCACAAGGTATACAAAATGGAGGATCCTCACCTTTTAAAAGGTATGCATGAGTATATCTAGTATGGCCAATACGACATCGTCGTAAAATAACCTCTTCAAATCTGGACTGACAGTCCAAGTAGGTGTAACCAATATACGGTTTGATTTCATGTAATTTATTTATACCTACTTGAGTGTCCGACTTCTTTTGCATCAGATCACGTATATAAGTTCTAATGCTCGCTTTGTAATCAGAGAATGGAATAAGAAGTGGTGTCACAGATTTGTTTAGTACTGCCTTGGCAGCAAGATCGGCCATTGTGTTACCTGAAATACCTACGTGGCTGGGTAACCAACAGAAGACGATGTCGTATTGGCCAGTAGCAAGATTATTATACAATTCAAAAATGTCAATTAAAAGTGGATGTTTACATGATAAATTTTTAATCGCTTGAAGACAAGCAAGAAAGAGAGTCTGAATAGATTATATATTGTTTTCGTTTAGGGTGTCTTTGAATGTATTTAAGAGCTGTTAATATGGCGTTAACTCTTGCTGTAAAAATAGAACTATTATCTGGGAATCTAGAAGATATTGTTCTGGATTCAATGACAGTGGCACAAGCCACTGCACCACCGTCCTTGGACCCATCTATAGATAAGGATTTATAACTGTTATATTTATGTTTCAATTGATTATATTCTTGTATATACTGTAATTCATTCGTTTCTGATTTTTTTTAGATGTAGTTAATGTTAGGTCAACTTGTGGTCTAACCAACTGCCAAGGAGGAGAAGAAAGAGGTCGGGAAGGAGCTATATTTTCCAGCTCAATGCTAGAAGCAGCAAGAAATGACTTAATTCTGAGACCAAGAGGCGGAACAAGGGAAGACTTTTTGTTATACAAATCCTCATAAAGAGGATTAAAGACACAATTAAATGCGGGATTAAACTCATTAGAAGCTAATTTTGTGATGTATTGTAAAGATAGTTTTATACGGCGTTGTTTGAGAGAAGGCTCATCAGCTTCGACATAAGACTGTCGATAGAAGAGGTTCTAAAAGAACCAAGACTAAGTCTTAGGCATTGGTGATGGACAGAATCAAGTATTTTTAGGTTGCTTTGACAGGCTCCACCATATATGATGCAACCATAACGAAGTTTCGATCGCACGAGTGATCTATATATGTGAAGGAGGGTAGTCTTATCCCCTCCCCATTTTGAATTTGAAACAACCTTCAATAAATCGAGGGACTCAAAAATTTGGCTTTTAGGGATTTAATATGGGGCAAAAAGGTCAAGAAGAACGTAGCCTCCTTGACAACTTTGATAGGGGTGCCACTTAGAAATAGTTCTGGGTCTTTATGAGGTTTATATTTACGGCAGACGTGTATACAATTAGTTTTTGATTTAGAAAATTTGAAACCATTTTCATTTATCACAATTTATCTATTTTGTTTAAACACGGCTGATCAGACAGGCAAACGACCTCGCAAGCCGAAGTCATGTAAATCCCTTAAAATGCCATGTTTCCATGTTGTATCATATGCCTTCTCAAGATAAAAAAAGATAGATACAACGTGTTGTTTATTAATCAGCGCGTTTTAACAAATGATTCTAAACGCACTAAGTGATCGACAGTACTTCTATTTTTACGGAAACCACATCGTATATCTGTTATAAGGTTATTTGTTTCCAAGTACCAAACCAGTCGACTATTTTCCATGGTCTTGCAAACACAGCTAGTGAAATAGGTCGATAATTGGACGGATCCGTATGATCACGTCCAGGTTTAGGTATTGGTATTAATATGGCGTCACGCCAAGAGGGAGGAAAGTTACCCGATGTCCAAATATCATCAAAATTATTTAGAAGAGTTTCTAGGCAGGATTCTGGTAAATGCTTCAGAAGTTGATAATGTATGTTATCAGCTCCTGTAGCAAAGTCATGAGCTTGATCAAGAGCAGTATGGAGCTCATGAATAGAAAATGTTTCATTATAATCTTCCCTATTATCTGAATTGAAATTGATAGTTTTCTTTTCTCGTTGTTTTTGATATTGCTGGAATTTAGGTACATAATTAGAAGAGGAAGAATGTTTAGCGAGGGTTTCACCCAGTTTATTTGCAATATCTGATTTATCAGTAAGTAATTGATCTCCATGTTTAAGATGGTGGACACTAGAATTAGTACCTTTACCTTTAATTTTCTGGACCATGTTCCATACCTTGGACATGAGTGTCCGAGAATTACTTTTGGATACATAATTTTGCCAAGATTGGCGTTTGTTCTGTTTAAAAGTACGCCGTGCTTCAGCATTTAAAATTTAAAATTTATTTAAATTATGCACCATAGGACGGAAATAACGTTCTGCTTTTTTCCTTGCCTTCCTAGCTTGTTTGCAGCCATCGTTGAACGATGGTTTTCGAATATGTGGAACTGCAGAAGAATGTGGAATACACTCATCAGCTATGGAATTCAGTTCATCAGAAAAACATTTACTATCATCGGGAACGTCAATAAAACGTTCAGGTTTAAGTTTGACAGCACACAGTGTTTCATACAAAGCCCAGTTGGCCTTTTTAACATTCCGCCTTGATGATGGAGGAACATCAGATGGAGTTACAGATTTTAATATAGTAGGAAAATGGTCACTTCTACAGAGGTCATCGTGGATTGACCATTCAAATTCATTTAGTTGTTCTGAATTTGTGAGTGACGAGTCGAGAGCAGAATAAGTCCCTGTACCAGGGTGTAAATATGTGCTGGAGCCATCATTATAAATATATAACTCATTGTCAGAACAAAAGTCCTCCAACAATTTACCTTTAGTGTTTGTATTTACACTACCCCAGAGTGGGTTGTGCCCATTTAAATCTCCCATTATAATACAGGGCTTCGGGAGTTGGTCATATAGAGGTTGAAGATCGGTTTTGGCAAACGTCGAAGACGGCGAAATATAGAGAGAGCATAGCGTAAACGCTACATGTAAAGTAATTCTCACTGCCACAGCCTGCATATTAGTAATAAGTGGAACAGGGCTTTGAATAACGTTTTGTCTGACTAGAATGGATGATCCGCCAGTGGCCCTATCAACCGGAGGTGAAAAACAATGATGTGCATTAAAATGACGAAGGTCAAATGTATCTGTTTGTTTTAAATATGTCTCTAGGAGACATTACGCTGAAGGTGTAAAATCTTGGACTAATAGCTATAATTCATGTAAATTAGTCCTCAGTCCTCTGCAGTTCCACTGTACAATATTATTGGAATAAACTATCTTTTGGGGGGATTTATTGGGGATCTACCCCGCACTCTTTTGGAGGGCGACAAGCTATGTGCCCTAGAATGGACGTTTTCAGAAACGTCCGTGTCTTCAAGACACCACCCATACTTATTGAACAATTGTATTTTATTTTGTGACCCTTTAGGAGTTCTGCCAATTTATTGTTTTGAAGCATCCGGCTTAAGCTTAGGTTTACTCTGAACAGTTTATTGACTATCAGCTGTTGATTGAGACTTTGAGTGTGACTGAGATGATGATGATGTTTTGTGATCGGAAGAAGACTATGATGTACTAGGAAGTGATTCCTCAGTCTGAGATGACATAGCAGGGGACAAAAGCTGTTGAGAGTCGCAATTTACCCAAGTCAATGTAGTTTGGCAGCTTGTGGATGATTTTGTTATTTTAGAGCTGTACACAGGTGATGTGGCTGGTACTGTACCATAACTTTCTGTAAGGTCAGATCTCTTCACCCGTTTTTTTGCTTCAGAAAAAGATATGTTTTGGGTAAACTTTATTCTGTTTATTGCCATTTGCTCTTTCCAAATTGGACAATGTTTCAAAGACGATGAATGGTCGCCTGAGCAGTTGGTGCATTTTTTTTAAAAATCGCTGTCACAATCTTCTGTTGAGTGTGTCTTCTCAGTGAGCACACACAACAGACAATGTACAGGTAGATACACTGTGTCCATACTTCTGGCATTTAAAACATCAGAGCGGGTTAGGGATATATGTCTCAACTTGGATGTTACAGCAACCTGCCTTTACTGACTTTGGAGACCTTCAGATAGGTGTTTGTTTGGATAGTTTCATTGTTTTTCCGGTTTGAAAAACGCTTGACATAAAGCACTCCTTGATTTTTCATTTCGCATGCTATGTCAAGTTCTGACATATCAACAAACAGTCGATCACGATCTCCGACAATACCATTACTTGTGTTCAGGGTTTTGTGAGCAGAGACCGTGACCGGAATGCCCAAGAAAGATTTAATGATCATCAGGTTAGTTGATTGTTGTTTTTTCGCGCACTCAACTAACAGTGCACCCGAAAGTAAGCGTCTAATGTTTTCACATCCCCAACAATACCTTGAATACCCTTGGATACATCAAAGGGGTTCAGCTTTAACGGTGTCACAACGAAACGCGGCCAATACTCAATCGATGCAGACAGTCTGTGGTCAGTATCATCAGGGTCTGTTTCAAGTAAACGTTTTGTTTTTTTTGGGTGGAATTTCATAAGCCATGGTTAGTTTAATTTGATTCATCATCCGAGCTCCCCACCCACCACGGAGTATCACAAGGACAATGCTAATGTAAGCGGGCCTCCAGCTTCCAGCACCAAGGATACTCGGATGACATACTCCAGCAGAAGAATTAAAAGATTAATAATTCCACCAGATTGGCCCATGAGCCACCGCCTTCTGGGCATACGACTGTAGGCAAAAAACATGAATTTGTAAAATTGAAATTCAGAAAGTTACAAACTCGGCCAAGACCTAATAGTATACACCAAATAATATAATATCAAAATTTTTGCAACATTACATACAGTAATGCTCAGGGTTTGGCGTGACTAGCCGATTGGTTGAACCGGACCCATTCAACCACCCGTCTAGGTGAAATTAGGGCCGAAGTGGCGTGTTGAGCAATAGGAACACTTGTCCTGATCCCATGCCCTCAACCACCAGGATCCCCTCCTCCACCGACACAGGGCCGCAAAAGGGTTGTTGGACCAAATATCGCCCCGGGTCCACAATGGGGGTGTCGGCGAGCTCTTAGCGTTACCCAGTACCCACCACGAGGAGGTGGCTCGCCACGGGTGCCCATCTTGCTTCTGCGGCAAACTTTCACAATGACTGTAGTTCGTTTCTTCACAAGAGTAAAACACTTGTCCTAGTTGGCATTGGGGTCCACGATTCTTTTTAATGTTGAGAGAGTATTTGCTGAATACAAGTTTCCCGTTATAGACATGATAAGAAAGAACAACGCGTCATGGCCAAAGTTGATCTGGTCTTCCAATCACAAATTTGGAAGATAATGGAAAAAGTCTGGTTCTCATAGAGCATGTTTGTGACAAGGGTAACAGATAATGCCCTTGTGCTCGGTTATTGATACTGTGTGAATTTCTTGAAGATTGCACGCCATAGCCTTGAACATGGCCGCTTTTCGTTCCTTTAGGCCTGCCAGGTACTTATTATTTGAGGGAGGTTTGTGCAGTTGAATTGAAGCTTGAAGTGTCTTTGCTATGGCTAATGGGAACTCAATGACTCTATGAAAATTTAGGATGTTACTCCCCCCATCCTCCAAGGAGACAACAGCGTCGTGTATGTGCTAGTGTGAGGATAATGACACCAGGATCTGGTTTCACAAATTGTATCAATGTGGAAAATCGAAACCGGTCTTTGGCGATACCAGCGAACGCATTAAGCACTAGGGTACCCCATCCCTCATTTTCTTGGATATCACTCAGATACCTGGCTCTCCTAGAAATGATATACGTTCCACTACAAAAAAAAATTGATTTTGCTGACTGGCATTTGAATTAGTAACCAAACTTTCGTAAACTTTACAGATGGTGGGCGAATGGAGACATACGAGAGAGTGCGTTCAAATTTAAAGTCAAGTCGGTCATGTTTTAGACATCGTGAAATAATGGACGGATCTGTTTCCCGATGAAAACGATTACTGCAAGCTGATTTACAGACAACTAGAGCTCTGCAACAGGAATGGCCACACCGATAGTGCTCAGCATTTAATATACATGTACATGAAGGAGCAGAACACCATATTAATGCATATTGTGGAAAGGTTAAACAACCATGGAACGCATTATTAAGTATTTTGATGTATCTATTTTAGATTGCACATTTGAAGGTGTTTTAGAACCATGGCTGATATGACCAACATTCACCAAGAAGTCTGTTTATATAGGCATAACGATAAATACATGAAAACATTCAAGATGTTGTTACAGAAACAAACTGAGAAATCAGACCAGCAGCTACCTACATTTAAGTTATTAGTGTTGTGCGAAGCCACAACGCAAGAAGATAAAGTCTGCCCATTTCATTTGCAGACTGTGTAATCTTTAAGGAAACATGAATGTGCCCGCGTAATGGGACGCAGTTAACAAGGTATTGAATTGTGTACATACTTCCATTTATTGTTGTATATTTCATATGTTGCTAATAAATAAACTGATAAACCTCATCGTGAGACTTTTTATGTCCCTGCGATACCTAATGCTAAATATTATTATCTTATTTCACAGGGATAAAATGATCTGAGAGACAGGGGTAATAAGGTTGTTATACGTTAAGGTTGTATGTTAAGGTTGTAACAACTTGTCCCTAATCCCTAATACATTAGTACTAAAACGTATAAGCCAAACTAGAGGTTACAGACAGTCAGTCATTGTGGTCGCATGTTCGTTGAATTTGTCAGAAATGACAAAACATTTTGAAATGAAAATGCTGTGTGCAGTGTTCAGTGTTGTATACTGTAAGACTCTGGTTTGATGTTAGGTGAGGTCTAATCTTCGTCCATACAGGACCCGTTCAATGTTGAACTCGTATTATGAAGACTCGCCAGCCTAAAACAGCCTAACACCTCTGATATACTATTACATGTAAATCAACTGTATGATAAGCTGTGTTACAACATTTATATTTCGTATTATCACGGCACGACAACAAGCAAAATTATTTACACAATAGACGTATTATAAAGACTTGTCAGCCTTAGTTTCTGAATTAAGAAACTTTGTTGCGTGATTTGGCTTACTAGCCAACTCGTACATACAGAACACAGTGGAAATTGGGGAGTAAACCTGGGGAACGTGTCAAAAGTAGTTTTGGAAAAATACTTAACGCCCGGCAAGATGATTCTGTTATTTCCAGCCTGTATTTCATTACTTCATAACACAAATAAGTACATTTCTTACATTTGCTCGTTCATTTAGTCATACAATTTATCATTCACAAGTAGTTTTCATACACATTTTGGGCAATTTACGTATAAAACACATATACTTTAACCGCTTTTGATAGAGGATCAGAAGCACGTCTCATACATATATTGGATTCATTCCGACATTCCTGTTGATCCATCAGATTTGTACATTTATTTCATTCACATATCCTGCTTTTGTACATGAAAAGTGCAAGCATATGTCGCAACTTCCTTCATGAACTGTATTGGAGTGATTTGGCTTGAAAGTCTGTCCTTGAGAGTCAACCGGGAGTCCAAACTACTGCATCAGTATTTCAACGTCTTTGGAAACGTCTTCCCTCCACGGACCCGTGAAGGTCTACCCGGGGTAGAATAGACCTTCAGCAACCCACGCTTGCCATAAAAGGCGACTCTGTTTGTCGTAGGAGGCGACTAACGGAATCGGGTGGTCAGGCTTGCTGGCTTGGGTGACACATATCATCGGTTTCCAACTGCCCACATCGATGTTCATGCTGTTGATCAATGGATTGTCTGGTCCAGACTCGATTATTTACAGACCGCCGCCATATGGCTTGAATATTGCTGAGTGCGGCGTAAAACTCACTCACTTCCCTCCTCTGTGGTACTGTGAAAGAGAGTTTCATTGTCCCTTTGCGCCCGTTTAAAAATACAGTGAATTGAAACTCTGATGGGTGAGCTATGCAAAGTTTTAAGCTGGTTGTTGGCCTTTGGCCCGTCAGTTTTATGATTGTTCCACTGTGTTGGTTAGTCAAATACATATACAATGTATATCATTCCTTATTTATACCCCCTGTGACAGGTAGTTACAAATAAGCAGTCCTTTTAAATTCATTAAGTGGTGAACTCGTCATGAGCTGACATCAACCCCATACTATACAAGTTATAATGATAACTGGCTTCATTACACCAAAGGACACCGGCAGGTCGGCCTGGCGCACCTATCTGTATGTCCATGTGGGTGTCCTCACAGGTCGTCGACCTTTGAAATGTCACGGTTCAGCTGAAAAAAAGGTCGACGACCTGTCCATTTGACATTGTAACGATTAACAGGTGAGTTAAAAAGTTTGAAAAAAACAAACAAACTTCAAATGTCGACCTGGTATCACAGACGCATCACAGACTAGTGACCACGTGCCACTATTTTATAGAGCAGAACCTGCCAAGGGTCACGTGACTGAGTACTGGACATAATCCAGGTTAGTATCTCTTAAGCCAAGAGACTCAAAGTGCAAAGCGTTCAACTGTATTGTATGTAAATTAAATATTCAGTGTTGAACAATCACTCGAGTGTCAGATATACTTCCGTAGCATACAGGTCATCCAGTGTCCATATTTATCATCGATGATGCAGTCAATCTAGGTGATAATATTATAATCTACTTAGATTAATCAGTTAGGTTCAGGTATATAATACGAACACAAATAATTTCTGTGGCTCTCATGAACTCTTCTACTTTTTCTACTAAAATAATAAATCTTTGCCTTTGTTATTCTATGTTATCCTACCTGCATGTAACACCTGTATTTTTACTGGTCAATGACGTTTTAACACGTTTTAACTATCAAGGAGGGTGATAATTGGAAAAAGAATTTACCTGTAAAAATACAAAGAAATCGAACTACTCATCCTCCTGAGTGGGATCTGGCGGTGGTCCTTGACCACCTCAAGTCAGATTTTTATGAGCCTCTGGAAGAAGCGCCCCCCCCCCCCCTTCCTCCGCATCACTGTCAAAACCACCTCGGTGGCCTCGCCTGCCCAAATATCGGAGCTTCACGCTCTTCAGACGGACCCTCTGAGATCCGAGGCCGCAGACGAAGGGTCTGCATCCCTGGGCCTATCCTGTGACTTCGTTTGCAAGAACCAACAGGCGGACGAACTGGGACGTACTTTCCACATCCCTCCTTTAGGGCCGTTGGTAGACCCTGCGGAAGAGGGCGGCCTCTCTCTCTGCGACGTCAGTGTTCTCCGGGTATACAACAGGGGCTCCTCACCCTTTGAGTCGGCACGGTGCTCCTCGTCCTTAAGAGGCCTACATTCCCCTGCCTCTCGAAAGGTCCCAAGCTGGAGATCTCCGCTCCCCACCTTTTTTGTCTCAGTAAACAATTCTATTGCTTCTCTCCACTCCTTCAGTGTCGAGTTGTCTTTTATCGAGTTGGTTTTCCCTCCTGGGGTTGCCGTCCTTTATTTGCCGTCTTTAGCAGAGGTGGCTGGACAGCGGTTCGTGTCGTACCCGCCCTCTAGCGCGGGGTCGGATGCTTCCGCAAGGTCGCTCCCCTGAGGGTTCTTGGTTCTTCTTTACGTAGAGGCACACGGGCGAGGTCTTGCGTCCACGCTCTCGGCCCTCCACCTCTGTGCCATTTTCTGGGCAATGTTGGCTTTCTTACCTGATAAGTATGTAAATGGTAGTGTCAGTTATATCTATACCAACGGATAGGAAATTGAATATAACATTTTTGATTAAATGTAATTTTTCATACTTACCTGGTACAAAGCCAACATTGCCCACTTGAGTGGCGCTTGCGCAATTTCTCTCATAACACAGTCTACACAAAGTAGAGACGCGAGCTCAACATACGGGCGGTAGATAACCCAGGTCACGTGATGACCTCTACACGTCATTCCCTTACCCAGCTAGGCAGGCAATAAAACCCTCAGGAGGGGAGACTGGTCGGGAACTCACGACTGTTGGCTTTGTACCAGGTAAGTATAAAAACTTTCATTTAATAAAAAATGTTATATTTAATCTCCCATCCGTTGGTATAAATATACCTGCCACTACCTCATGGGTTTGAGAAATAGACACTGCTAATTGTGTTCGTTAAAAAACATTCAATTTATCCGCTTTTATCGTGCACCAATAAAAGCACTCTGCTACGATTTTTTTAAACAATTTGTCATCTTTACGCAAGGTGTGAGCGAAGAAAATACAGCTTGATATCTGAAAGACATAAGTGTGTATGAAATGGATTTATGTGCTAATACATAACGTCATACCACAAAATCCAAAATGACCCGCAATAAATGTCAACAATCGATTTTCTTCTATGTCAAACGTTGACAGTCATGCACGTATAAAGATAAGGGTGTATAACGCCGCCATGCTTTACATTAGGTCAGTGTAACTCAGATCACATGGAGGGACTTTGCTGTGGATACGGACAGTATATTTTCGTTATGTTTTGTTCACAGTGAACCAAACCATTCCAATACAAATTTCCCAGTGTGAGAAGACACCTTTGGTAGTTTCACAATTTGTAAGAACACATGCCAATGTACTGAGAGAGTGAGTGAGTGAGTTTATTTATACGCCGAGCTCAGCAATATTCCAGCCATATGGCAGCTGTCTGTAAATAATCGAGTCTGGACCAGACAATCCAGTGATCAACAACATGAGCATCGATCTGCGGAATTGGGAACCGATGACATGTGTCAACCAAGTCAGCGAGCCTGACCACCCGATCCCGTTAGTCGCCTCTTACGACAAGCATAGTCGTCTTTCATGACAAGCATGCCAATGTACTACATGAAAAAGCAGGTAATAGCGACTTGGATGGCCCTGTCCGATACATAATTCATAATTCTTAGATTCCCACATTCGCCTGTTTGTGTAGATGTATTTTGATTAATTTTGCATCATTATTATCGGAGTAACAACCACATTTTCAAATGTAATGAAATAACTGAAAATAATGCGACACTGTAGTTGAAGTCACGGCATGTTTTGTGCATTTTGTGACGTCGGAAAAAGACGACACTGAGACGTTTGCTGATTAGTATATATCTAACCTAATTTACACGCACCTGTCTGACATCAATTTAGCGTAAATGGAAATTTCACACACACCTGAATATTCATTGAATATTCATTTAGGATATAAACTTTTCTTCTTATGATTATTTAATAATTTCACTTCATAAGTATGCAATGAAAGGTACAAAGAGATCGTTTTTTTAGCATGGAACTATTAGAATAAGGGCGTAAGGTTTGTCCAATTAAGACAGGACCTGTTTTACATATTTTAGAACAAGTTTCGTATAAATACTGTTTGAGTTAGATATTCTGCCATCAAATATGTTTTAATCGAATTTGAAGTGACTTTATTATCTAAAACAATGATTATGAATCATAAAACGTTTTTGACAAACTCACACCTGGTCAATCAATTTTCATGACTGATTTGTCTGTAAATACGACACAAACCAACACAATGAACAAGACAGTTCCTTTAAATATGTGTGCCTATATATTTAATAAAATGTACAAATAATTTTGATTAATATTATCTTTTTTACTTATAAGGTTGAATTAAATCGCTGCTTATTAACCTGTTCATATGAGACTACATTATTTATCTCAACGTATAGAATTGTGTACATCACAGTTACTAAAGCACGTGTTGCAGTAATGGCTACGTGTGATCTTCCAACACTTGTGTAGAGGCTCAAAATGTGGTATAGTACACTTACTGAGTCAATTTCCCATGTAAATATTATTCAAACAATCAAAAGCTTTCAAAGAATAAAAACGCATACCTTACATCGACATATGATATGATGTTGAACATAGATATATGTAGATACTGAAATCAGTTTCATGAAACAGTACCGGAACGATACGCAAAATATACATCACAATACTGAAAGTGAAATCGGAATGATATGGCCATTGTAATTACTCTTGTTTAACCGACCTTCACCTCAAAGAAATTGCCTAATATGTGCAACAATGTTGACATGTGACATCACTACCTATATTGCCGATGTGACGTTAAATAATAGTATTATCTCACTCACACTCACTAATTCCTATAGACTGGATGGCCATAGTTCGCTAAGAGAACACCTGCTGTAGGTGTTATGGTGATATCCTCGGTTCTTCATCCAAAGCTCCATGGTCTCTAATGTGGTGATCAACCTTCAGTTGTTGGCGATCTGTAGCCTGCTTTTATACTGAATTGTCCATATACTGAAATTAGTTTTAACTTCCTACGCTAATTTTAATGTTAATTTTGATATTCCAGTTGTTTTATTACGCTTTGTGGACAGGATTTTATAATACACATATATTCCATTTCAGTGTTAAATGTTCTCGTCACGATATGACTGAAATATTGCCGATGCGACGTTAAATATTAACTCACTCACTCACTCCTAAAAAGGATTATAATTTTAAGTTATTTGCTAGTTTTTAACTTCTAGTTGTGATAGACTAGTTGCTTTACTGGCCTTTGGAGATTGTATAAAATAGAATTCAAAAGTATTTACTATTTTAGTCTCGATATGGCTTAAATATTGCCAAAGTGACTTTAAATTTTAACTCACTCACTCACTCATGCAGAGCTGTATTGTATCCGGATAAATGATCCATTCAATGCGAGTGTCTTGAATTAACATGGTTAGCTTTCATTAGTGTAAAATAGCATTCCTTGTTTAATTATCACACACACATGCACATGCACAAACACATATATGTGCACACACACACACACACATATGAACAGATATACTTACATACAGACATACACATTTAGGCACGCACAGACAGACGCATGCATATCGCATGCATATATTAGCAAAAGACACCTGCTATTACCTAATCTGTCACTGTGAAGCTTCCAAAAAATACACTAATCACCATTGACAGACAAAAAGAACTTTGTTTTAGTTTGTAATATTGAAAATTATCAATATCATATCAGATGTCTCTGATCTAACCTACTGACCCTGAATACCACGTGTTAACCCAATATATACAATATACCCAATATATACAATATACCCGATATATACAATATACCCGATATATACAATATACCTTGTCTTGTATGTCGAAATGATTTACTAAACACAGTTGTGCTTTGCAGGAAAATATAATCAAATTAGCTGTATCACATTTCAAAGGAAGATTAATGTGTTTGTGTTAACCTTTTCAGCAAATCGGACCACTCGATCCCGTTATTCAAATTCAGCAAGAGTGGCTGAAGATCCGTACCAGGCTGAGACAAACATACTGAGTTGGAAAATTAGAGGTATGTCAGTGTTTAAAATTTCCGCCTCTCCGACCGTCCGGGACGGTCTATTTTCATCTCGGACAATCCGGTGGTGTGGTACATATTTTACCCCTAAGTTGCCTAACTGGCTAAGAGTATACTTTTCATGGTATCAGCAGACAGGTTCAGATGGAATCAAAATATTTTTTTTTGAAGAGTGCTGTTGTGTTTTACCTGCATTTAGCTACAGATGATGATGAGGTTCTTGCTGCTGAAACAATTGCACTGCCGACTCTGACAATGACTCTGATTTGTCCGATCTTGATTGTGACTGTGAGGCAGAAAATAAAACAGATTTATAAACAAGGTCATGTATCTTACATGCCGTAAAGACAATGTTCGGAAACGTGATTATTTTCGTTTTTCATTGTTGAAAACTGGACAGGCAAATTTGTATCCAGACTGGTAATACTTTCAAGTTACCAGTCCGACTGTCCGGCTTGAAATTTTGGGAGTTTTAAACACTGGCTATGTAACGCAATTATGGTAGCTGTAAATTTGATTTAAAATTTTAAATGAAAACTTTAGAGCTATTATAATTTCGATATATGACTCCAACAAAATCTCCACTGAAACCTATTGAGGCCTATTTCTGGTCCACAATTCTCATCAAACGTTTTCAATATTTTCCCCAAGGGACACTTGGCAGGGAAATACTAAAGTACTATTTTGACCTAAGAACAATGGAGCTACAGCCTGTGAAATGAGGAACTATCTTCCTCCGGCACTGCTTCGAAGGTACCTCTATTGTCTTCCAGAGGTCCGCTCTCGTGTGACAAACGCGTGTCTTTGTCCTAGCCCTCAAATACACTTGTACCTCAGACATCGGGCACATTTCACCCAGCCATGATTATCGGATCTATTATTGACTGACAGACCCGTGGCTAATTCAAATAGAAATGACTTCACAACACATTTTGTCATGACATACCTTGCTGATTTACTAAACTCCTTAAACCTTGAGTGAGTGAGTGAGTGAGTGAGTGAGTTTCCGGTACGCAACCACAATTTGTTTGATCATATCTTTCTGGTGCGGAGTCAGGCACCTAATCGCCAGCACACTTCCATTGGAAGTCGCGGTGGCTGCGCGGGCTAGGCGGCTGACCTTGTGTGCTGGCGATTAGGTTCCTGACTCTAAGGGTGCGGGTTCGAATCCAGGACGGGACTCAACCCCAAAAAGTACTAGAATTTGTACTTTACTAAGAAAGTGAAATCCCAAATATGACATATGTTGCATTTGAACATTTCAATAATAACATTTATCATTTGCTTAAAACTTCTGTTGCTACTTGTTCCCAGAAAACCTTACTGAACTCTTTATTTTCATCTTTATTTGATGAGTATTGTAAAAGATGGAAATTAACCCTGAGTGTTTCTGAAACAACGAGTGTACTTTTTTGGAGGAGGTTTGATAATAAAAAAGTGATGTGTTCAAGTTACAACAAAATCTTGAATTGGTCTATGAATATGTGTATCTTGCTATCTTATTTACTCGGACTGTTAGATTCTGTAAAGCTGAAAAGAGAATTGCCGAGCACGTCTCTCGAGTAATGTATATGTATTTTTTGGTAATTTTTTTTGAAGAAATTTGAGTTTTTTAGTATTTTTTTAAAATTATGTTTGTTAGATATTCTCATTGACTGTCAAGTTAAACACATCGATAATCTAGTACAGCCGATCTTCATATACGGCTTAAGACTAGGGCTTCAAGAAGAGTACTATCTTAGAAAGGGCTTCTTTAAACTTTTGTAAATGCATTTTAAGAGTTAAAGGTCACATGCAACCCAAAAAAAACCCCAATCATAATTACAACACAGTTATCACTTCTTCGTGACATATGATATACATTGCTGCTTGTAAAAAACAAATAAACGAAATTATAAGCTTACAGTCGGGATTCAAAGGTGCAATATTTTATACTTGGGCTTACATCCTTCGAAACGAAGCCCTCGGGAGACCGACCCCAGTCATAGCGGGTGGCTGTGCACCCAAGTGTAACGACGGCTTCCGATTGGCTGGTTCTTTTGCTGCTCCGCTGAGGCCTCATTGTGTGTAGAGAAAGATGATCTGTTTGATGGGCATTTTAGAAGTATGGCGGGTCACAAGAAAGTAAGATTCTTTATGGATAACATCTTCTTTTATTGTACTTGATGCATCGTTTCAGTATGGATTCATATACCGTTGTCATAAAAGTCATACACAATACATGAACTTGTTATCCATAAGGAATTTATACATTTATGATGACGCGCAAGATATTTCTTTAACAATTACGATTTCTTACAACCAGGACACTTCTCTGATCTTAAAACATGAGGTTTATGTTGGTTGATTTCTTATTACATACAACACATTCGAATCTCCGTATGTTCTTGTTGATGCGAATCGTGAAGGTCCCGGGGTAGAACAGGCCTTCAGCAACCCATGCTTGCCATAAAAGGCGACTGTGCTTGTCATAAGAGGCGACTTTACAGGATCGGGTGGTCAGGCTCTCTGACTTGGTTGATACGTCATCAGTTCCCAATTGCGCAGATCGATGCTCACGCTGTTGATCGTTGGATTGTCTGGCCCAGACTCGATTATTTACAGATCGCCGCCATATAGCTAGGATATTGCTGAGTGCAGCTTAAAGCAAAACTCACTCACTCAACCTCACTTGTTTCAGTGTGACCTTGGCCTTAACGAAGCCAAAATATAGGGTTATTGATGAAGAGCTAAAGTTGTTGAAAAGAATGTGCATACATGTATATCGCTACAGTAAATGCCAAATAGCGGTGACAAGTATATTTATCTTACCTCACACATGAATGTCGCTTTCTGACTGGCTAAGCGCTATTCTATTATTTTCAACGTACCCCGCTTACAGGCGATGTATTATTTTCAATGTACACTGCTGGGAATTCCGAACTTTTCTGGTGCTTCATGGCAGTACTTCTTTGCCTCGAAAAACTTTGAATCACACTTCAAGCACGGAAATTACCGATGTTTTGCGATTGAAAATCGATGGAAGAGAGGTAACTCTAATTTTGTTTACATTGTGTCGTCTACAAAATGGCGATTCGCCTCGCATTCAACAGAAGTGCTTCAAACAGTTCAAAAATAAAACTCAGGTTTTCCGTAAGATAAATACGTTGTTCACTAGGCCCCCAGGGTCCATGGGCTTATGTAACGTCGAGGTTTGTGTATGATCACCGAGTCGCAGCGCTCCGGGAACATAAACAAACCTCGAGGGTACATGAGCCCATGGACCCCTCGTGACCAGTGAACAACTTAAAACGTACAAATGATGACACCAGTTGTTCGCAAGAAATGGTCAAAACACTTACATGTAGAACCAACAGCAACTTACACAATTTGCACTGAAAACTTCTGATGTGAACTATATTTGTTTGTTATTACAGAATTATGGGGACGTCCAAGTGGTACAGCATCGTTACAGTCTCAACACTCATGTTCTGGACTGTAATGGAATACTTGGCGTCAAACTATTATACTCAAATGGAGACGAATGACTTCATTGCACCAGCAAAGAAACAAAATTTAGGCCTTAGCGAGTCTAGTGACAGTTATCGATGCCCGGATGTAAATACAGGCATGATGAAAGGAAGATGGAGGCCTCGAACTCTGACTGCACAGGAGAAAGTAACCATTGACACATTTCTGAAGTCCGTCAGATATCGCGTACCAAAGCCAATGCAGAGACGCGACGGAAAATGTGGTAACGTGGCCTATAAAAACGTCTACTACGTTCGTGCACTGTGTAACCCAGAAGGTACGACGCCATGTTGCTATGGCAATAGGTGTACAAACAAGAGCCCGGATAACTGTAAATGTCCGAACTGTTACGACCTTCGGAACGAGATTCATGCAGAGTATTCAACTTGGGAGCCTCAAGATTCCCGATGTCAGGTGAAGACCTTCACCGCTCAGCAGACGTGTGATCTTCTACAGGATCATACAATAGCTGTTATAGGGAATTCATTTATGCGCCACCTGTACACAGCGCTCGTGTTAATGCTGAACAACTTTGATAGTAGGGGTGTCTTCAGAGCTGGTAAACCAAGTGGTATGTATATTCGTCCCTTACAGATTGTAAATGTTTCACTAAACGCCAACCTTTAAGAAACCTGGGATGAAGTTTCAATAAGCTGGCAGAAATACCAATAAAGATTTGGTAGGTGTCATGACTGATGAACGATAGGCGAATGATCCATGATGATGTTTTCATCAACCTTTATTCGATTGAGTGCGATGGATTCGTTGCAATCGGCACAGCAGGCACGTGGGGTCATGATATATTGTACAGCATAGCATTTCTAGTCGGGGTTTTAGATTTAGATTTAGATTTTTTGTAAATTTTTTATCGTCGCAAAGACATGAGGGGGTTTGAGTTCCAAGTCTCTTCTTGTTGTTATTCGCCTTATTATGGTGTGGTACCCTACAAAATGCCCCAGCCAATTTGGTCAAAAGCTCCGGTAGTTTTAGGTAAATAGTCAAAATGACCAAATTCATTTAAAATGACTACAGATATGCATTAAATTCATAGGTTTTATTAACTTCTATGTTAGATTCTTCATGTAAAAGCTATTAGGGAACAATATTTCTGTCAAACGTTCCATTAGTTATAAACTCATAAGAGAAAAGTAATATTTCTGTATGGTTCAATAGTTTATTTATTTCAATACTGAAAGGCCTCAGGCCTATAGTATAAAACACACATCATACTACTCATGATATAAAGTAGTGTAATATCATGGAGTCATATCATACCATATAATGCTGTATCACGTCATATTAGATCATATGATATCAGATGGTACCATGTCATGTCATGTCGTATCATATATGTTCTCACATCGGAAATAGTATCATACCATATCATAATACATCATATCATCGTCTCACGTCATATCCTATATATCATATGTCAGAGATCAGCTTGTACATCATATATAATGGCATATCAAATCATATACATGACATTTTAGCAAATGTAATATAGTATCATGCTAAATCACTCACTTCTCGATATCACACATATCTTTATATCATTTGTAGGGCGCACTCCATATACATATCACTTATAGAAGAATTGTCTGGATAGCATAGCTTTGTGAATAAAAATTGCAATATTTTGGATTACCTTTTCATTTGAACACGTCAACAGTGAAGAGAATTTGGCAATCGATGGATGTACAAAATAGTATTCTTTCATATATTTTCTGCGTAGTGTATCAAATGCTGGACAGACAAGAAGGAAATGATATTCGTCTTCTATTGCATTGTTAGTGCAACATTTACATAGTCTATCTTCTCTTTTTATATTCATAAATCTCCCCTTTTCAATCAATAAATCATGGGATGAGCAACGAAAACGTGATAATGCTGTTCTGAATTTCTTAACATTTACACATGATAGATAACCTTCAGTATAAATGTGGGTTTTTAGTGTTGAGTAATACTTACACTTTGTTGATAATGAAACAATTCCCAACCACTTTTGTTGATATATGTCTTTTAATCTTTGTGTGAATGTATTTAAAAAATATTTTGTATGGAGAACACTCTAATACCAATTACTAGCATGTTATTAATGCTTTTGCAGAGAAGTACAAGAATTAACTAAAATGTTTGTATAATCACACCAATACACACGTGTGGTGGAATACTGAACAATGTGGATCTTGTTAATCTTGTCAAAAAGTGGGGATAGGAACTGGCTGTTTCAAATGTTCACTAATGGACATTCAATGCTGTGTTAGAGCAGTGTGTGTAAGAAGAGAGGTCTGTCACTTCTACCAAATGACACCAACTGAAGAAAATGTGGTTGGTGGTAAGTAAAGGCCAAGCGGCAAGCTCGTGCGATAAATGTGAAGGACACAGACTCTGGGGAACAAACGTGTCCAAAAATAAGAGGATAGGTTCCCTTTACATGCAGTGTCTACAAAGAGACATCGAGGTAACGCAGTCCCATTGACCATTCATTTCACGAAAGCATGATGACAGAGATCGTCGGTACTGTTACGTCTGATGTAAGTCAATCTGCAATGGACAGTTTCACTGACGAGGATACCTTTCACAGAGGATACAAGAAAAACCTCTCGGACATACTTGAAGAGGACATTCACGAAAGGTACACCTTATGATGATAAACAGTAGTAATTTGTAACATCACTTACCCGTGGTACATCAGTAATTAAAACACAGCTGCAATAGTTTAGCAACAAACCAGTAAATATTGCTTTGTATATAAAGATCAGTGGAGGAAGGCCGCTTCTCTCCTGACAGAAGGGCAAGAGGTTGACAGCTTAGCATATATCTGTGTTGTAAAGGTTTGTATGTTTATCAGTTTAGTTATCTTGTTTATGTAAATATATGTTAATGGCACGTTGTATATTAGCCAGTGGCATTCTTGAATTACAATGACATTATTTTGTGTTTTTTTCCATTATCAGAGACAGAACATCAAGCAGACCAACTGTGGATGCAGAAGATTTACCCTTCAACCTATCTTGCTCCTGACAAACAACAAGAAGAAATAAAATCACATTTAATTTGAATATCTTTAAATAGTATTTCTTTCAGCTCTTTAAAGATATGCTTAATTTATAGGTATTGAATAAATATTAAGTGTGAGTGAATCATGTTGAGCAATCCAAAATATATATGACAGCATTTCTTTAAAACATTCCCCTTAAGCTTTGAGGTTTGAACCGGCGCCTGAATGCAACAGAAGGGGAACAACAACTGGGACTTATGACAGCTCTTCACCGAGAGTGCATCCTGGCTCCCAATCCAGATCTTTCTGCTGGATCGAAGATCAAGCACAACCCAGAAGGAGATCTTTGCTCTCTGGGCAGAGTACAAGGAGGAGCATATTTCATTTCAGCAGCTTCTGTCAAAAGTGAGCCACGTTCATGGACCATAACACCATACAGAAGAAAGTTTAAAAGTTAAAACTGAAAGAACTGTTATCCTAGTAATAACTTCTATATGAGGATTATATAATCCCAGTGAACAAAAATTATGTATATACGGCCAATAAACATATTAAACAAATTTGATAATAACTTGTTATAATGTGTGGTGTCTGTACAGGAATCTTCCTCTTGTTCAGAAATATTATTCCCTAATTCCCTTCATATGAATATAATATAGAAGTTGGCAAAAACTGTGCATATTTAATCATTTTACTACACCTGCGTCAATTTGGCCCCAAATCCGGGGCATTTTGACCACTTTTGCTGGAGCATTTGGTATCTGGGGCGATTTCGGGGGTACCCTTATGATAGGACAAAATCATGAAACAAAACGTACCGTGTCTTGTTCTTGGATGCCAATCCTGACCTGTCAGGATGTGCTCAGTGAGTCATATTGTTCTGTTTCTGTTTCAGACATCTCTTGTGACGGAATGTACGCATTCTCCACCAAAGCATGTAGACCAAAGCTTATCAGAGCAGCAACCCTCTGTAATGGTACGTTGAATGTGGATGTATCTGAGCTACCTCGTGCCTCAGAGGCGAAAAGGTTCCATGAGAGGTTTCGTTCACTTCTTCATCGAAAGAACACAGTGATTCTAGTGGGCATTGGAATCCACGATCATTTTAACTTTGACTTGGTGTATAATGAATATATATATCCCGTTGTAGATGTGATCAGAAAGAAAAAAGCTTCATGGCCAAAGTTGATCTGGTTTGCCACTCACAAATTTGGTATCATGAAATCCCCAAAGATGCCAAAACAATTAAACAGTCACGTTGTAGCCTTTAATAAACGCATGTCTGAGGCGTTAGGGAAATATCATATACCTATATTTGACACATATAATCTTACTTCCGGTGTGATGAGCATGGATGGGGCTCATTTTGGAATTGGTGTAAATTCCATGAAAGTCCAGATGCTTCTGAACTATTTGGTGGAATTGAAATCAAAACTACATTGGTGAAACAAAACTGAAATTGCCATAAGGTTACATATTTGCACAGTAATCTGTGAGTTATAGTGATTTTCTGAGTTTTGAGGATTGTCCGTGTACAGGAATTCGATACACATTTGTACTTCGTAAGTATTAATACGTAAAATCATACATATCAGTATATAGAAAGAAATAGAGGATACTAAACGACCTTCCGTGTAATACCATATTTATTAAACGAGTTAATGATTTGGTATGAAACGAGCGAAAGCGAGTTTTATAAAACTCTTTATCGAGTTCAATAAAAATGGTATATCACGGAAGCGAGTTTAGTATTCTGTTTATTACACGGCAATATAATCTGACAGAAACTGTGGCGAAATTGTATACAGTGTGAGGTCTGTCGGCTTTCTGCGAATCAAGCATCGTCTAGTAAAATTCCGACAGCTACATTAGCATTGTGACGTGACAACTTTGAACCATTTTCAAGTCATACGCTAAGCTGTATTACACTAACGTAATATTGCCGTAAAAATATTACACTGCAGTATCTTCAACGGCCCAGTAATAATTATAGATATTGAGCTGGGCTAAGATGCAATTCCCACGGTAAGAGAATTGATTCAGCAGCAGAGAAGTGAAAATTATGTTATTTCTAAAGTGAACTGTAGACAAGAACAACGGCGTTTTAATATGAACTGTAATGATGACCCGAGAACCTGCATTTTATATCACTGCTACTGAATTCACATGTCGTTCAGCAATGTGGCCCACTGACAAAAACCAAGTCAGCATTTATCTATGCCCTTGTATACAGCAACTTATATAGAAACTAGTTGGCATCTGGATATCTGACTCCCCTCTATTGCTATAGAATCATGGATAGTCACAATGACGAATGAATGAAGCAGATTTAATGCATTGTAACGTCTCATTTAGCGAGCAGACACGTGAGCCGGTCGTCGCGCGGTTCTTGCCTAGCTCAGGATCAACAACAACATTTTTTCACGCAGATGAAATGACATCTTTGTAAATTATATATGAAAATATGTCTTTTGTCTATTTATTGTCTGCATGATTGAGGACTTACCACCCTTCTCTATTTCTTAGTCTTGTTTAATTACTTATAAAACACACAGTTTCTTTTCAGTCTTAAGACTATCTTTCCAAAAAGTATTTTAATCTTGAATATCCAGCCTCCTGTTCAGGTCGTGCCAAGCTGTATTCCATTCTGAAACAGAACGGCCAAATTACCCCATATTTAGGTATGGCATAGCTTCTGTTGACCCCTGCTGCTCCATCGACGTTTAAGATACACGTTCAGCGTTACTTCAGATTTCAGTGCTTCGAAAATAACGAGGTGACATACTTGTTCATAGCTATGAGTGTATATGAACTGTTTCTGTCTGCGACATCCTTACAAATAAACCCCCTGGTGATGTCAGTGAGGCCGTGAACAAGATATTGTCCTGTGCTACCCTTGAACAGGATGAGATCTGAGAAATGTCGTAAATTTGATGACGCAAACCTTAGAAATGACGCAATCAGTTATGATGTCACGCAGAACAATACCAAGGCTTGTTGATATCAGAGAACGATGCGAACAATGTAGCATCTCTGAAACACCTCGAACATTACGACCGGGTTTTTTAGTCTCGTTGTACAATTACGTGAAGCTGGGCGAAGGTGTCTTCGACTTTTGTCTACAGTCCTCTTCTGCCTACACGTTAAAACAACATCATACGGCAGAATGATACCAAGGCTTGTTGATATCAGAGAACGATACGAACCCTGTAACATCTCTGAAACGCGTCGAACATTACGACTGGGTGTTTCTATTCTCGGTTCACTTTTTGTAATAGCCACTTGCCACAGGGCAAGTGACTTTAAGAAAGAAACTTTCCACTTGTTCGGCACTGTTGGCGTATCAGAGCCTAGAGTTCCGTTCTCTGTAGTGAACTCCACTGGCACAAACGCTTTCCTTTCACGTCCTGTACCTATTTTAGCGATTTCTTTCCAGAAGTTCCGATCGCTTGACTCAAGTTTATCCAGGAGATTCCGTTGGTGTGACAGCTGATACTTTCGCTTGTATTTTCTGTTCAAACGGTCAGATTTCTACCGGTGTTCACAACATACTTGTTTAAGATGACGTTTAGTATTCGACCTATTCGCACAGTTCCACCAGTCACGTTCCATTTATTATTATTTATTATTTATTATTAGTCCGTTTATTCCAGTGTTGTTGAAGATCCTCTCACCAATTTGGTTTACAAAAAATTTTCTTTCATTTCCTAAAGTCTTGAGTAGGCGAAGTTAGCTTATCGTCCATTTCTTGGAGTAGCTAAAATTCAAACTGTTCGACATTAACATTGTCGTTGTTGCGCAAGAGATCTTCAGTCCTGAATATGGTTGCCATGCTTGCCATAAAAGGCGACTGTGCTTGTCGTAAGAGGCGACTAACGGGATCGGGTGGTCAGGCTCGCTGACTTGTCATCGGTTCCCAGTTGCGCAGATCGATGGTCATGTTGTTGATCACTGGATTGTCTGGTCCAGGCTCCATTATTTACAGACCTTTGCCATATAGGTGGAATATTGCTGAGTGCGGCGTAAAACTAAACTCACTCACTCACTAAATGTGGTTGTACGTAAATAGGTTGACGTATTATCAGCAGCAAGAAAATCAGCAGGCACAATATTCACATTATAACGTCTAATTCCAATTGAAGAACATATTTCCGGACAAACATCGTCGGTGGATGCAGAAAAAACCCCAGACAGGCTAAGGGAGCAAACTAACATGGAACGGTCAGGTCAAAATTCGGGAGCGCTATATGCATATATACCAATAAAAGAACACATAGTGATAACTTCCAACGTATCAAACAGAGACAGTTGTTCATGGGAACAGGACCATAGTCAAGCACGGGACGTCCATTTTGACTGATACACGTGAAGTCATTATTTACAGTTCCTCATCCAAAACTTCTTTTGACTTTTGGTTTTCTTCGTTCTTTCTTTTTAGTGTGTCCATAGAGATCATACTGATGATCTTCGTGTTAAAATTGATCAGTTAAAAACTTTTAAACCGGTGCCATTTGTCGCAACTGCGGAGAGCAGATTCCATACGTCCTCACCAGTTGACGCATGCGCAAGCGTTTAATGAAACATACTGTGTTGGAAAATCATATAACACGAAATTATGATAATGCTATTTTTTATTCTAAATAAATAATTCATAGCCGTTGTAATTTCGTCGCATACCTCTGATTTTCCAACACAGTATGTTTATTTTGCATTCAACCATGACCGCATTTTTAACATTTAAAAAATACACATAACGTGTTGGTATATAACATGATTATATACCTCTGAATGACTTCAGTTAACCAACCTCAATCCAATATTTGCTGAAGGCATGGTAGAATGGCGTCTGACATCAGGGCGATAGCGGTACCCAAGTATGCTTGCTGTCCTCTGCATGTGAAGTGATAAATTCAACACGATGAACGTTTGCCATTGTGAGATGGGTGCTGCTGGTTCCCGTTGTAATTCATCAGGGGTTTGATTAATCGGGCAGACTTATTGTACGTAACTTCATGTGTCTGTATTGGATTATAAGGACCAACCACAGCTTTGAAACTTGCCATGCATTACCACTAATTATCACGATGTGGTTTAATTTACGTGAAATTGCATTAATTATCCCTTCTCCTATCCCAACTACACACCCTGACCGGTAAATGACTTGTTCCATTATTTTATAGGATATAAAAACTGGGACGTAGGCAAACTGGGACGTAGGCAAACTGGGACGTAGGCAAACTGGGACTGTAGGCAGACTGTAGGCAGAACTGTTTACACACAGTCTATTGAGTCAGAGGTTATCAGGACCCGGCGGCAAAGTCAGGCAGGCACTTCGGCGGTGAATGGGCTGGATTGGCTAGTCCGCTCCTGTCTCATCTTGTCCCTAACTTGCCTTCCTCCTGGTCTGTCCGCGCTCCTCCCGCTGTCTGCCATCTGTCGTTCGACCTTCCTTATACTGGCTCTTTTAAAGGCGGATTTACAACCTGTTTACGTAGGCAGTTCTCGTGAACATAATGTGCTTAGCGTGTTGACATTTGACGAGCTCGTACACTACAAATAACGCTACACTTCATACAGATATGTTACTTACAAACAGACATATTAATACCATAATGGCTAACAATATCTTGTAAACAATTATAAAATCAGTACCATAGACAATTACTTGAGGACACAGTTAGATATCAGTTAAAATATTGAAGCTTTAGTACGAAATGAACAATGAAAGTTTGGTAAAAACAATAAAACCGAACCCCGAGATAAAACAAACGTCTGTGAAAAAAACCAAACAGTTTATTGTGGGATGATCAAGTCAGTCTAATGTTTCTTTTGAGCTTTCACAGACTATCTGCACAAATGGACTGAGAAAATCTATTATTGCGAGACAGTACGAGAGAGGCAGTATGCTCATCTTATCTTGAAAGGTATGATTAGTCATCCGGTCGAGAACATATAATAACATCAGTTCTAATATGTGGTCTTTGGTTGATTACAGTTTACATCTTTTTAGGTGTGGTGGCTCTTCTAGTACCCCGTTCGCACGCACCTGTTTGCACATGTGAGCTAATTTACACACCATGTAATAAATATACATGTGCAGAATGTGTCATGCGAACGCATCTTGTAACACACGTAGGTATATTTACACAAGCAGCAAAGTTGCATGTGGTCTGGAGGTCTGTTTTGTTCAGATTCGGGATATTTCCTTTGTAGAATCAGCATACGGTGTGCATGTATGTATATGTAGGTAGGTAGGTAGGTAGGTAGGTAGGTAGGTAGGTAGGTAGGGATGTAGGTACGCAGGTAGGTAGGTACGTACAAAATGTAAAAAATATTACAGGTGTTCAGTCATAAATACAAACAGAATGCCTTTATCCAACATGTGTCTTCAGAGAGATTGTAGCAGTTACAGTATGACGTCATTATATATACGTTATGACCTCACAGTGGGGACAAAGTTCTAGACTGACAAGTTCAAAGCTTACAATGGTTTAACTTATCTATAGCCTGATTTTTGAACTTGATTAAAAAGGAAATGTTATGAATTCAATATCATGTCCTTTGGCACAAACGTCTAGATGCTCACTCAGTGGGATACGTCGGGGTTCAGGTCACTTTATTTGTTGTTTATGGACATGAACTCTCAAATGTTCTGACTGAGCAATATACTGTTCATTACAGCCTGTGCATGTAATGACATATATACTCTCCCAGAAAGAAAGTTTTATAGCGCATAATGAAATTGCAATGTCATGTAGCAATGAATTAAACGTGATTCATTTTATGAAAGGTTTGCTCTGTTTGTGAGTCCTATGGTGTTCATATCTTGAACCATCACAGCAAAAGAGGAGTATATTATATTTCTGGAAGAACAGTCAGAGTTCTGTTTTACATAGAAATCTTCGTGTTTCGGTGACATCAGGTGACATCATGTTGGCGGTGTCAGGATGCGTATTGTCAAACGTGTTATCCCACGAGGAATTACAAGACTACTTAAAGTATTAACGGGTTTAATTCATTTGAGTCATGTCAGTTAACGAAGAAGGTACATACATACATACGCGCGCGCGCACGCACGCACACACACACACACACAATGAATCTAGAACAGAACATTCCGGAATGGCCACAGAAATTCACATTGAGGATTTGAATCCCGAATGTGAAGAAAAAATTCAGATTCGAATCCTCAATCCCCAATCCGTTTCTAACTTCATGTTGCTGGAATGTCCAAGCTCAAAGGGCGATGTCCAGTAGTTAAGATGTTACGTGCATCAAAGTCAAAAGAGAGTGGTCAAGCAAAGAACGTTGCAAGTTCATCAAAGCCCAAAACAACGTGGTCTAGCAGGGGATGAAGAAGCAACAACAACTTTGCTTTCTATCTGGCAAGAACTTCACCGTAAGGATATCCTGAAAGATCCTAAAGTGAGCAATGAGAACATATCCAAAACTATTGCATCTGGGTATGACAAGAACACGGAACAGTGTAAGACAAGGATGCACACACTAAGGCGCAGGTACCGTCTTTGAAAAAATATGTTAAACAGGAGTGGCTCAGGTCGTTCCCAAGTATTTCGACAAGCTTAACGAAATGCTGGGTGACAGAAAAGCATCTTTACCACTGAAGGTGATTGATACACTCACATGAAGAAGAAGAAGACCTCAGCCTTTGGACCTTGAATCTTAAGATGGAAGAGACAGTGATGACATAAACGATGATTGTTACGAACGCGTCGATGTTGGTGATAACAGTGGCGAAAGAGGAAATGACTTTGATGGAAATCGGGAGGATCATGAAGATGAGGCTGAAGATGATGGACAACACAATGATAATGAAAGGAGAGATGAGAGGCGTCCTGAAGATGACGAACAAAGAGATGACGAAAACGCTGACACGGCTAAAGAAACCGTGAAACAGCCACCCAGAAGATCCATCATTGATCACACGACAGACAAGGTAAAGCCACCAAATGTTAAAAAAGCACGCAAGAACTGGCTAGAGGTAGCTCTTTCCTTTGTTATGTCCGAATTCTCTACGACCAATGAGACCATCCAGGCCAAGTAGATGGACATTGAGAAGAAGAAGCTGGAGACAGAACAACATCGTATTGCCATGGAGAGCGCTAGGATGGAGATTCATGAACAACAACCTCGTCACATTATTTTCACTGAACATGTATTTCTACTAGAATGCAATCCTATGGAAAGGACCTTCTTGACGGACCCGGTGACCTGACCGACAGGCTGTAGTATCGTCAGCAGAGTCGTCATGGTTATCGGGTTCCTCCTCACCCTCGTGCTGATCCCACCCATCATCATACATCTGGTTCTGCATTTCACAAACATTGTGCAAAATTGCACAGGCAGTAATGACACTACAGGCAAACTCCACACCCACCCCAAGTCTTTTCTGTAGACCAAAAGCATTTTCGATTGTCATTGTCGCACGACTTAGTCTGTAACTGAAATGCTTTTGTTCATGTGAGAGCATAGCTCTGTGAGAAAATGGTTTGAGAAGCCATGGTCGTAATTACACAAGTATTTGATATATAGGTCAATGGCCGTACACATCAACTGTTATGTTTTCACGCACCAGAGGCAGTTGCATTGATATAAAGCACAAATGGACTATACAAAATATGGCTTATTCCTTCAGTTTTCACGAATAAATATGTCACATGCAAGACCCATTATGCATATCAACAGTAAGAACTCTAACAGAACAAAAGAAATAAAAAATGTCATGGGGATTCTTGAGAAATTGCAAAATTGAAAGAAGTAGTGGTAAAATCCTTCCTAAATTTACAAAGTTTTTCAAGCCTTGTAAATATCACCGTTACAATCGTTGTAAATGTTTGTAAATATGACATTTCAATTTTGTAAATTTTTGTAAATCACCATTTTTGTCTTGTGTAACGGGTATGAACGACCCCCGACGATAACTACAGGAAGAGACACCTCCTTGTCGGTGAGCATAATTTTCCTTGACCACCGTGGAAATAAAGAAGATTCTTAGCCTCGATAAAAGATCTCAGAGTCTGAAAACACTCTTGCGTCATGGACCCGACCAGGCCACCCGATGTTATACATACTTGTGTCCACATACTCCTTGAAGTATTAGTGAGTACCACCCTTTTCTATTTAAGTAGTCCCCGTGAGACTTGTGGACCAATGACGGGAATGTGGCAGCCGTCTATTGCTCCCCAACAATTTGGGAAATTCCACTTTTTCTCGAAACCTTGAATAACATCTCGGAGACCTTCATTGTCAGGGAAAACCACATACTCGTCAAGAAGAACATCTTCAAGAGCGGAACAAACGTCATGAATACACTCGAACACCGTTGTTTTCCCAACTCCAAATAGATTTGCAACTGTTCTGTACTCAGCGCTTGAGGCAGGCCAATATATAGAAACCAATAGCAACTGTTTTTCTAGTATCCAACATAGTTTTCCTTCGGTTTGAGACACTCTGCCACTTTGATATGAACCAACTCAAATATATCTTTAGTCATCCTAAAATTGTCACACAAATCTTTGTCGTCGCCTGTATTAATCAAGCCGTCCCACATTGGCGACTGCCTGTCTTTCTTCCAAACCGACTTGTCACGGTATAGTCCACAAATTAATGCAAATGTGAGTTGGTAGGGAATGTTTCTCCCTAAGTTGTCTCAGATATCTCTGAAGTCTGTCCATTACAACGTCAAATCTATGACCGAAACTTGGATGAAAACGTTATATAAAATAATACCATATTTATGTTCTTTCCTTAATGCGAACGCATACTAGCATATTTACATATATTACATGTGTATATTTGCATATATGGTACTCACATATGTAAATCAAGTGCATGCGAACAGGGTAATCTATAAGGACTGAAACTGAAATTGTACTCCTGCAAAGGAAAGAACATGTTTTTACTGTAAAGACTTTATTGAAGATGAATGTCATGTTTTACGGCACTGTCTACATTATTCTTTGAAAGAGATGTACCTTTGGCTCAAGCCTTCAGCAACCCATGCTT
The DNA here is from genome assembly GCF_037392515.1 of Haliotis asinina. Lineage (NCBI taxonomy): Eukaryota > Metazoa > Mollusca > Gastropoda > Lepetellida > Haliotidae > Haliotis > Haliotis asinina. The sequence continues at coordinate 15,999,684 of NC_090293.1, read as the reverse complement.
GCCATAAAAGGCACTCAGCTTGTCGTAAGAGGCGACTAACGGGATCGGGTGGTCAGGCTCGCTGACTTGGTTGACACATGTCATCGGTTTCGCAGATCGATGGTCATGTTGTTGATCACTGGATTATCTGGTCCGGACTCTATTATTTACAGACCGCCCCCATTAGAATTTATCTGCGGCAACCCATGTTTGTCGTAAGAGGCAACTAACAGGATCGGGTGGTCAGGCTTGCTGACTTGGTTGACACATGTCATCGGTTCCCAATTGCACAGATTAATGCTCATGCTATTGATCACTGGATTGCCTGGTCCAGACTCGATTATTTACAGACCGCCCCCATATAGCTGGAATATTGCCGAGTGCGGCGTAAAACTAAACTCACTCACTCACTCACACACTCAGGAATTCGACTGTCTCGTTTAAGATTACAAAAGTCAGAAACCCCTTTCCATATGCATACAAAAACCTTATATAGTCAGCATGTGTTTGTCTATCTTTTTGTATGATTAACGAAATGGCTGAGCTGTAAGTGGACTTGTTCAACAGTCTAAGTGAACATATCCTCAGTACTTTTCGTTACACTCCACCACTGAGTCTAACAAAACCTTATGGGAGGTCGCGTCAGGTAACCTTTGAGATTGACCAATCAGAACACAGCTTACCAAATCGCGAAAGTGCACATTCGCACATCCCTTATGAACGTTTTATCTCGAAAAGGTTCGCACCCGAACGATTCCGAATGCTGTTTAGCGTACGATCGCTTCCGGGTGATGCACACGGCGTACGTACTGCCATGACAACGGTGAGTAAACAGTCGCTGAAAATAGTGTTTTTGACAATATTCAAGGTTGTTATCTTGCGGAAATATTAGCTAATGGTAACCATATCAACAGAAACCCCAAAGCGTATATACTGCAGGTCAAATAACTGTGTTATATGCTGATTTTTGTTTGTGGAGAGATCTGTGTCGGTGACCTGAATATTTTGAAAGTCCCTCCGATCCCTAAATAGTAGCCTTTTTCTGATTGGTTAAATCTGTTTAACCGTGTCGCATTTGATTGGACAATCATTGGTTGCTCAAAGGTTACCTGACGCGACCTTCTACTAGGTTTTGTTAGACTCAGTGGCGGAGTGTAACGAAATACACTGAGACTAAGTTTACTTAGACTGACTTGTTCAACTAACATTATTTACAACACATAGCCATACAGTCATTTACTCATATTTTCTCATATATTACTCATATTTTACTCTTAAAGCGAGCTCGACCACCTCCGTGGTGTAGTTCGCCTGGAGAGCGGAAGGTCGCGGGTTCGATTGTCATGCCAAAGACGTTAAAATATGGTACTTCTTGTCCCTGCCAGGCGCTCGGGTGCAACAAGGACTGTTCGGTATAATGTGTCTGCGTGGGATATTCATGCTTAACTGCTGCATGATATCTCAGTGAGCCAGGACTGTAAAACCAGATGAAGCTACAAGTAACCACACATACACACACACGTGGAGGTCGTCATATTTATAAGTGAAATATTCTTAAGTACGACGTTAAACCCCATTCACATAACCTAACCTCTTGAGTAATCCTACTGGTGTAATGTCTAACTAAACACATTTCTCGATTTAGTTGTAACCCATGTTTTATGCCCATCTAAGCACACCAGACCAAAATAACCTCACACCGTCGACATCATGGGAATAACCACCCTTGCTTACGAGCACGTGCTGTCTCGCGGTATTTTTCGCCTTAAAATAAAACAGATGAATTCAGGATAATGATAACGTTGCTAGCGTTCCAAGGTTTATTCAGATGCAGAGTCTTCAATAAACATTTCAATTCAAATCAATATATGAGATATTAAAATAATCATACAATATTGCTATTGGCCTGAACATATAATATTCATCTTCATTACTATCAAGCTCAGCAGAACATCAACGTTTTGAACATTAGATAAATATTGTATTTCAAGTCAGGTATATATATAAATATACATATGTATATGAACACATGAAGAGGTACATTATTACAAATAACTGATATGAACATTTGTACTCATAACATAACATCATACTTATCAAACATCATGTGTAATACTTTACAAAATGGCACACACAATACACAAACATACGATAACACATCATTGATTTCTATTGATGACCTCGGCTTAAAATAATGCAAAACTACTATATTGTAGATGCTTTACGATAGTGATAAAGATTAAGAATGCAGATTGAATAATAATAAATAAATATCATATGGCTCGTCTACGTAGTTTTTGGTCTTTAGAAATATTTGGACATGGCTGTCCTCAAGTAAACACTATAACACTTAGTTGATGTTTCTGACCCCATTCCGGAGATAGGTGCAATTACATTGTCAGGGAATTAGTGTGTGAATTGCATTCTTTATCGAACTAATGTTTATCATGTTGTAGGGTCTCTCATGTGTAAGCTACAATACATATGCATTTTCTAACTCTGATTTGGATGCCACGTGGCGATTCGGGTTGGTCAGCAACCTACCCTTCCTGTGGCAGGCTCGATCTGCAAGCCATCATGTAGATTGATGCTCATTTTGATGATTGCCTTTTCTGAGTATGAGTATCAGTGAGTGTCTTTTGAGCGTATGAATGATTTAGACTTGTCTGCGATTGAACCAATGTGCCACCATTCCGGAGAAAGTTGTTATTACGTTGTCAGAGAATTAGTGTGTAAATTGCATTCTTTATGTTTATCATTTTGTAGGGTCTCTCATGTGTGTAAGCTACCATACATATACATTCTGTAACAGTTACTCTTATTTTCAAGTATTGGAGGAATTATCACGCACTGGTCGATAATTCACGTGCATCTGTGGTTATCTTTGCTTTTTCAATAATCGTACAGATTTGAATGCAATTCTTTAGTGGTATCGTTGGATAGCTCATGCTGTGTGTAGTATTTGGACCTTTACATCTTCTTTATTTGATCTGTAGTTAGTTTGCTATTCGGGTTTTCACTTTATTAATATATATGTTTTGGTTTCTGCAACAGGTGGGGTTGCACACAGGTTCCCTCCTCTAGCAGAGGGCTCGGGTTCGATTCCCTGCATGAGTATGATGTGTGAGACCCATTTCTGGTTATAGTTGTGAAACATTTGCTGAAAGCCGTGTAAAACCCAACTCACTCACTGATTCACTTCAGCAGGGTATGTGTTTACCATGGCTTCCGCGGCTGTGTAGAATAAATTCTAGGGATTTATTGGGGATTCGGGTTAGAATTGGTTAGCATCCTAAGCTTGCTGTGGTAGGCTCGATCTGCAAGCCATCATGTAGATCGACGCTCATTTTGATGACTGCCTTCTCTGAGTATGAGTACCAATGCTGATCACGATTTAGAGATTTTATGTACGCTTGTTTCACGTACGTACCTGCCAGTTACGTCGTGGGGGATCTGGAGAGTCATGTGAATAACAAAGAAGCAATGGAGGAAGCCTTATGGGTACGGTTTTAGTTTTGGTGGAAATTTAGATGCTTGAATGTTGCCAAGACTGGATGAGTGAGTGAATGAGTAACTTCAGTTTATGGTTTGTGTTTTTGATTTTACCCATTAAGAACCTGGTTAGAATGTGTGCTCAGTAACCCATGCTTGTCGTAAGAGGCGACTAACAGGATCGGGTGATCACGCTCTCTTACTTGGTTGACACGTCATCGAGGCTCATGCTATATCGGTTGTCTGGTCCGGACTCCAGACTATAGCTGGATTTTTTCCTCTGCGCAGTTTAGTAAAATCTAAACTCACTAACCCATTGTGTATTTTGGGGGGTTTTAGTTTACGGTGAAGATCTTTAACATATGTTGTTTTGTTTTACTCCCTTTTAGATTGAGTTTAGTTCTTTAGTTAAGTTTTCGGTTCAGATAATGGGGGCTGGGTGGGTGTTTCCGAGCCAAAGGTGAGTAAAGTTTTACGCCGCTTTTAGCAATAGTCCAGCAATATCACGCCGGGGATCGGTCAATCATATCTTTGACTTCGTGAATATTGGTGTACGCAATGCTAAATGCCAAAAACCCGGCGTTATACGCATATTTTGTATAAACAATTTTATTTTAACTTGTCATTGAATATCTTTTTATGAGTCCACCCTCCATAACACTTGTTGTTCCATTGTTTTGGAAAATGATTGATGATATGCAATACAGACAAGTTATAACTCCATTTGCTTGTCATATTGATACCATCTGATTTAGAAAACAGTATCATCCCCGATATCATGTCTTTATAGCAAACAAGTCCTCGATTATCAAACTTATTCTATTGATCTGTGGAGTTACATACGTCATGTTTGGGATTTATAAATGGCATTGTGTATTTATAAATGGCATTGTGTAATCAACTGGAGATGTTCACTCCGTTCCGGACCACTGCGGAACGCTGATCTTAAGATCATACATTTAAACGCCATGGAGATAAGCTAGATATACTCAGTCTGAACTGGAATCATGTCACTTGTATTACAAAATCATGGTTTCGTGGTATAGACAGCACTGATATACAAATTCCAAGTTTCCTTTTACCATTAAGAAAAGATAGACAGCGAAGGCGTGGGTGTGTGGCAGTATATCTTAGATACTATTTGTCTTTCGAGCGTATGAATGATTTATACTTTCCTTCCCTTGAAGAAATGTGGGATTACATAAGATGTAAGAGACGAAATTATCTAGGCTATTTAATAGGACAGATAACAGGGACGTAATAGAAGAATCTCTTTGTAGCCCTGCTAATCTTGACTGATTGCCTTTGTGACTGGTGACTTTAATGAAGATATTCCTACTACAGATTCAAACAGAGTTGATCAAATCAAATTGATAAATTGACTGTCAAATTACAACTGATCCTGCAAGGATTACGCCTACCTCTAGTGCTCAGTTTGACCATACCTTTGTTTCGCATGTTGCTGTTGTACTAGAATCCGTTGTACCAGATCCTACATGTAGTTATCACTGTCGTATGTATGTCACTTTTAAGGAAAATATAACGGAAACATTCATCTTTAAAAGAAATATCTGTGATTATAAATAAACCCATATCGAAGCCCTTGCTGGACATGGTTCTTTTCAGTGCAATAAAATACCTTCCTCCATCGATGTAAATCAAGTAGCAGATCAGGTAGAGTAGACCCTGTATATCCTGGTTATAATGCCACCGCGTGTCCAGGAGAAAATATAGCGTTATATCCAGCGTGGCATTTCCACCAGGTAGGGCAGTTAGAGGAACGAAGCGGTCAGCAAGGCGACTGATCTGATGTCTCCTGTAATGAACCTTGAAGACTGGATAATTCCAGCATCTAGAGGCTGCAGGTGACTTCCTGTTGGAGGTGGCAGGATGTGTATTGTCAGATTTTTATCCCACCAGGGATTACATGAGTACTTAAACTATTAATGAGTTTAATTAATTTGAGTCATGGCAATTAACCAGGAAGTTAACCACACACACACACACAGACACACACAGACACACACACAGACAGACACACACACACAGACACACACGTACATACATACATACATACATACATACATACATACATACATACATACATACATACATACATACATACATACATACATACATACATACATACATACATACATACATACATACATACATACATACATACATACATACATACATACATACATACATACATACATACATACATACATACATACATACATACATACATACATACATACATACATGTATGCTCCAGACACCTTTGAAAAAGGCATTATATCCAGTTTGGTATTGTGACCAGGGCATTATATAAGCAGGATATCCGATCTGCCAAATCGTGACCCCAATGTGTCATTAAAACCGGCGAGCATTACAAACAGGATGCAGTGCAATGCCGTAATTAAGCTGTGTCTTTATCGTGTTAAAACATGTTCCATGGATGGACAACGAACCCCGCAGTTTGATTGGAAAACGTAATCGCTTATATGGGATTGCCAAATGGCGGAATCACCTTCTGATTGGACAAAATTCAGACTTACACAGAAGTAAAGCTATATCATCCGCCAGAACGCCACAACCGTTATATACCGAAAAACAATTAATAAACTAATAATTGACAAGTATAGAACCAAATAGGGTGGCGTCTGACTGCCAGTTACAGAAAAGGCAAAAAACCAGCGCTCAATAACGATCAGCTTTATGATAAAAGCAGTGAAATTGCAGATATAATGAATATTTCACCAATCAAACTAAAGTTAGTTTTTCAGGAAGGAAAACTGAAAGAGTTGTTTCGTAGCAAAAGTTTCTTGAAAATGAACGCTCCACGTTTCCCTGTATCCCTGTCAGATGTCTTTAACCAATGCATTTCTGAAAGTGCTGAAAGTTTGAAATGAAGCCTCTGTCGTCCCTGTTCAAGAAAAGGTAGTATTACAAGTCATCAGTCATCAGTCTGTAAACGAAATGATAAGTCTGCGATCTCGGAGCACAAAACAAATAACTCCAGTCATACGATCATGTGGAACAATATTAGGATGCTTTCTACTAACATCAATGACTGGCGTCAGCGTAAACTACAAGAGGCGGTACCGACCATACCGGAGACACAAACAGGCCATAAATCGAGACAAAGGTTTCTACCTGCCAAGCGCGTGGGACCTATCAATCAATTCATAATGGACATTTGAAACATGTGAAGTCACTCATTTATTCATTCTGGAAGTAATTAACCATTATTGTGTAATTAGCTATTACTGTGTAGTAATGTTCAAAATTTAAATATACTATACATTTATCATAACTTTCAAATCTAGTATAATTCACTATCACTGTCTTTCCATCCATCACCATTATGTAAGTAACAAGTCAAGTTTTAACTACACTTATGCTGTACCCTTCCACGTGTTTGTGATGTCACATGCATTGTGACGTCATGGTACAGTTATGACATCTTAGTGTTGACGTCATAACATTAACTGTTAGTTCACCTGATGACGGGGTCTGGAAAAACCGTGAAATGTGTTTGAAGAATTAAAAAGAAGTTTAATCCATAACAGATCTTGGACATATATAACAACGTCTAAATGTCGCTAAAAGACATGACAACGACATAGTTTCTAGACTCCAATCCGGTTTCAAGCCAGGAGATTCTTCTGTTAAAAATTGACGTATCTATAAGATTAGATTTCATTGCCAGCCGCGGTGCAGTAGATATGGCGTTTGGTACAAGGGCATCATTTATTAATTAAAAAGATATTGTATGTATTTAACGTGTTAAAATGGTTTGAGAATTATGTTGAAAATAGAAACTTGTCGTAAATAGTTGATTTAGATCACATCATTGAGCTGTCTTTGCTCAAGTATCCCAGGGTTCAGTATTAGACCTGCCCTTGTTTATAGTAAAAATAAAGTTGAAGACATAAATAGTAATATACGCCATTTTGCGGATGGTACTTCTTCATATGCGATCAAGAGCAAATGCGAGGTTACTACTGGTGATATGGACTAATCCCAACAAGACAGTCAACACGCTTTACTTTACTTTACTTTACTTTACTGCAATCAACTCCAATGCCGAATCTAATCATGAAGCGTATTATCATTAGAATGACCACATTAACGACGTTGCCAAATAAAGTCACACCAATTGTGAGTTGTCTAAGTATTCTCAAATATCGTTTAATTACAAAAAAAACCCCCAAACATTAGAAACCATGTACAAACAGTTCTTGCTACCAGTCATATATGGGATAATTGTACTAAGTAGCAAGCAGATATACTTGAAAAGCTGAATCTTGATGCTCTACGAAACGTGTGTTGTGCCGTTCGTGGTACCAGCCATCATGACGAAGAAACTAATTGACACTTGTGTCGTAGAACATATGATCACTAACACGAGCCATTTTGTCTGTGTAACCTTTCACCGACATGAGTATCAGATGTCATTGGAAATTATTTGCGCAATGATTAAAATATTCAGACTATAAACCGTTAAACTTAAATTTTCCTTTCATCCAGATAAGGTAAAATTATCGAATTAATACCAGCCGAACATACAGAATTGCCGTCCGTATTGAGATTCAAACATGTAATCCTAAACGATTCTAATATCTACACTCATTTTGACTTAAATTTCGAAGCAGATTTTGTCAAATCATACATTCTCATCTCCGACATGAATGCAGTAACGCTAATGTACACAAATATGAAATATTTATATCTACAGCATTACCTTGATCTCATAGCCATAACTATTGCTACTCTGTTCATTGTTTCCTTTCATGTACTCTTTACACAGATATACCTCAAATTATGTATTTGAAAAACTGAACGGTTTGGCGTAAAATCAAGTTTGTTTTGAAATCAGAACAGTTCTCCATTTACAAACAAAGAACTCTTAAAGTCAGTGCAATCTTTTGTAAACTGAACACGCAGATTTGATTGGAAATAATATGCTCATATAATATAATGTTTATTTTTCGTTTTCGTAACATAAATATGTCAATCACATCGTGCATTCGCCATGACATGTATACTCTTCTACTATATCCGAGAGAAGTATTCGCAAATGCTTGTACTTGTTTACCAGTCCAGTTCCTCTCACTGGAAATATATATATTTAAATCAGCCTATGCAACTGCGATACGTCATGTGTGAACCACGTCAGCTTGAATGATCTCCCGATGTCGTCAGTCTCTTGATATGACAAGCACAGTCGTTGCTCACTTAGGACAGTCCTGGTTCTACTCTAGACCGTCAGAACCTATGCTACACCGTAGTGGTCGTAGGAAGCAACTCAATGCACCACGTGGACATGTTCGGCGTCATCGTCGATAACAAGCTCGGCATCCAATGCAAAATGACATGCTTCTAGAAATAGCATGGCCAACATGGTCAACAAATAAAATCGTTAGATGCATTTTTAACGGTAGGCCTTATGTCTCGTGTGACAGCGTATTGTCACATGGAGACTGCCATCGAGAAGACATCGTACTGTTGTGGCAAAATAATGCTGAATCTGCTTTCGCCTCAGACTCTTTGCATTTGTTTCGGACGAGTGCTATCTGAGGGGCAGATTACGCTGACATGAGTTATTCAGAATAAAGCGAACATGCAGAAAATGAAAACGAAATGCGATGTCTTTGATAGTACGACATACGACAATTCCCGGATTCTCCTGTGTTACGGTGCCATCGGTGGCTGGTCGTGGAAATCGTGGCTAACCTTTACCTTCATGTAGTTATTTCACAGCTTATGCATGTGTTTACGACAGGAACATGGAACAGGAAACAATAAGTTGGTATCCATAAAGTTGTATGTTTTATTGACTCGCCAAATTCTAGAATGCCGTACAAGCAATTAGCCTAAACTTAGGTTGTACAATCGCCCTGCTCTTGACAGGAATGAATTGTGGATGTGAAAAAGAAATTTAAAGTAATATATGACAAAAGAGATAAGGAACACAACTGTTGCCCTAATTTCATTTTACATGTGCTCTTGATGGCTGCAACGGTCGGAATAGGATGCGCGCTTGATTTTCCTGGACGGGTAGCAATAGGACCATTAAATAGTGATTTACAGGAAAAGCTTTTAGTCTAGAAACATGACTATGACTCTAAAAACCTTCTTTGCCATTTCAAAAATCTCTGACAAGTTGTGTCCATTTTGTGGTGCATAAGCTGTCCCTTTTTTCGCTCACAATCATAACTTGACATTTCTGAGCTCAAGTCGAGGCCTTCGCCCGAATATGAGTGAGTCATAGTCTTGAAACGCCAACCTGCAATCCGTTACCAAATACTCCAGTAATGCATCATAGACACTTGAGGACCCAAGGACCTCTCAGAAATAACATTTTCGAGGTAATGCTTGAAATCTGATGGGCACGTCAATTGTGATAGGGATACAATCCATCTATCACAAACACGACTCGCTTAATACGCAGTGACAAATCTTTTGTCTTTTATGTCTGTTTTATCTGTTGATTCATGACAATTGCAAATGAAATTAAATGGAGGTGAATATAACAGACTATAGTACTTCCTGGTTTACACATGTATGTGAGGTGATTTAAATTAATTTGAAGATAAGTTTCATTTTGTTATAACTGAACTGAATACATGAGCGAATGATATGTTTTATCAGTGGATGGTGTTATCGGTGCAATAAAGCAGTCTGATAAACCTGGTATCCAAATGTGATAACTATTGTACCAATTACGTCAATCCGCGTACTGCTTTCACAAAACACGTCACGCTAATTCTAAAACGTTAACATTTTATTGATGATGTAGCTATTTACGTCAGTCAATTGTTCTAAACAAAAATTCCATACTGTTTAAAGGTGCTGTTTATCCATGAACTGATGTATTCTTAAACAAATTCGTAACGTTGAAAAGATGAGTTCAATAACAGATGAAAAGCGAACATTGGCGAATTGTTAACACCAAAACGTGTCTGTTCACGTGCACGATATTTGAACATGCTTTTCAGCAAATTTGATGCATGATCCTCGTGCACTTGTTTCCCAAGTGTTAGTGGGGAAATTACTCTTCAATGTAACCACATATATGCATAACACATAGTGAATGCTTTAAGTGAGTCTAAACATTTGATGACGCGTATATATTAGGAATAAACATAATTCTTCATCATGCTCGTCAAGGCTCCTCGCATAAAATAGTTTTATTCCTAATATACGATATTAATGATTTGAAAACATAGGAGGTTATTTTCTCAGAGAAAGCTAAGTAGTGCACATGTATAAGGTTTCTTAATTATTACTTAGAAATCGCTCAGAGTTTACATATGGAAGTATCGTTGGATGAGGAGCACTGGCCACAAGTACAGAAATAAAACTTTTTAAGAATTGGGGAATGAACTGTGACATTTGTTAAAATACAAACACACAGACACACAAACGAACAACCCTACGCCATCACGTACACGTGCGATCGCGCCCTCATACGCATACGCATGTCTGATTTACTTTTGTCTCTCTGCGATATGATATCGTATAAACAGCTCATATAAGTTTGTGCAATTTAATCAAAAAAATGTTTCAAAATATATCCATTTATTGATATATCTCTCATAATACCAAAACGAGATTCTATCGTAGGTCGCTTTGGAATGTCAGTACCTTCATAGTTATCGTCTACAAATAGCAGTTTATAGTACTTACAATTCGTAAATTTCAAATTCCATAAAGTTAAAACAATGTTCACCAGACGATGTTGCTCGTCTGTGATGGGAATCTCAATTTTGTCAGTCGCAACATTTTAAAAAAATAGTCTGGAATTTTAATGATTTCCGTGGACTATACCTCTCCAGAGATGAGGTATTGGGAAAAAACGCAAATTGTCAATTCATCTAGATCAACGATACCGACTGGGAAGCGCCTGCCGATTCCTGACGCGCAGTATTGGAAATAGACCAACTGACACATGACATCTTCTCTGTGCATTCCATCGGGTTTCCTCTGGTCGATCATACAGTGAAAGGGATATGGATCCCTCGGCACACCGATCAGGGTAATGCCGTGCAACAAACTGTCTCCCTCTTATCCACAATGTCACCTGTCCCTATTTAACACCAAACACTTTGTTTCTTCGGCATGGTAGGGAAGTGTTCCACTCCTTTTTCCAAAACAAACCCGTATGCTGTTGTGTGATTATTGTCCACTATGGCCGCGGCGGGGTAGTCTAGTGGTTAAAGCGTAGGCTCGTTACACTGAACACGCGGGTTTCACTCCCCACATGGGTACAGTGTGTGAAGCTCATTTATGGTACACCCACCGCGATATTGCTGGAATGTTGCTAAAAGTGGTGTAAAAGTAACCTCAGTCACTATGAAGATAACGAATGCTATTTTTCACTCATCATTTACATACTTCATCGGTGTATTGTTATTTTGAAGTCTAATTTTATGTATGTTTCTGTCCGAAGTGTGTCAGAACATCCATGGATAACTGCGTGAATCAACGTTGTGATTTAATGAGTTAATTACATTCATATGTGTCCTGAGACAGGGTGATTAATTGTGTATACTTCTTGTGTCAGTCGTCTTTGTACCCGATTTGAAGAGTTGCGTCCCTTACCCGTGATGTGGATCCGAAACAACATATGCTATTTTTCTAGTTACGACCTGACCCATGTTCGTGGTTTGACACATGTTCAAGACCGGGCTTCGGCTACCACGTCAAACTGACCAGTCGTGATTTTGTTATGCAACGTTAAAATAATATCATGGATTCTTTTGCTTATGTGTAAGTTCTGAGATGTGAGTATTTAACCAACCTGTGCAGTGCATTTGTTTCTGTTGTATTTCAAATCCTATGTTTCTGTTCCATATGATGTATCTATCTGTAGAGTGTAGGTTCGAACCCAGAATTCGACCTTGGTTTGTAAGTACTGTATCCGTATTTGGCGACTCAACAGTATTACATCCGTGAAGGTCCCGGGGTAGAATAAGCCTTCAGCAACCCATGCGTGCCATAAAAGGCGCCTATGCTTGTCGAAAAAGACGACTAACGGGATCGGGTGGTCAGGCTCGCTGACTTGGTTAACACATGTCATCGGTTCCCAATTTCGCAGATCGATGATCATGTTGTTGGTCACTGGATTGTCTAGTCCAGACTCGATTATGTACAGACCTTTGCCATAGAGCTGGAATATTGCTGAGTGCGGCGTAAAACTAAACTCACTAACTCACTCTGGTGTTCCTTGCCGTGATATTGTTCGAATAGTGCCAAAAGCAGTTCAAAAACTAAACCAACTCACTAATGTTGGAGTACGTTCAAAGTGACGCAGTTTTAGTTAAACTCTTGGTTGTTGTCAACTCTTTAACACACATCACATGACTTCCAGTCACAGTCCGACATCAACACACATGACATGGCATCATGACTTTCAGTCAGCCCGACATCAACACACATCACATGACATTCAGTCAGTCAGACATCAACACATATCACATGACTTCCAGTCACAGTCAGGTATCAACACACATCACATGACTTCCAGTCACAGTCCGGTATCAACACACATCACATGACATCCAGTCAGTCTGGCATCAACACACATCACATGACATTCAGTCAGTCCGACATCAACACACATCACATGACATCCAGTCAGTCCGAATCAACACACATCACATGACATTCAGTCAGTCCGACTTTAACAAACATCACATGACATCCAGTCACAGTCCGACATCAACACACATCACCTGGCATCATGACTTTCAGTCAGTTCGACATCAACACACATTACATAACACCTAGTCAGTCAGACATCAACTCACATGACATGACATCCAGTCAGTCAGACATAAACACACATCACATGGCATCATGACTTTCCGTCAGTCCACATCAACACATATCACATGACATTCAGTCAGTCCGACATCAACACACATCACATGACTTTCAGTCAGTCCGACATCAACACACATCACATGACAGTCGGTCAGTCCGACATCAACACACATCACACGACGTTTAGTCAGTTTTACGTCAACAAAGATCTCACAGTAAAAGATTATACCCTCCTTATCCCATTAATATGTCTTTGAGTGAGTGAGTGAGTTGGGTTTATATCTGTTCTAGACAGTATTCCAGTTGGGAATAAAGACCGAATTGATGCAGGTCAAAGACGTGTAACACGTCGTACCCTGAGCTGGTGTATAGCGCTGACAGACTCAGACACTTGTTGCGAGCCAGGATCCGAACCCCCAGTCAGAGGTTTCTGGCTTGCTGGATAACGAGCGAACACCGTAAACGGGTCATGGGGATGATACTGATGAGCTCCATTGTTTCTAACCTGATGCAGCGTTGCAGACAGAACAGATAGACAACAGACAGACAAAAACATGTAGACCCAGGGTAACTACGCCCAGTAAAGTAATTGAACACTTGGCATCTCCTGAACTGATGCTTCACGACGACGTCACCGAAGAATGCCTTCGTGCTTAATAATATGAGGCAGACAATAGCCAGGGAGGTTAGGGCTCATGGAAGCGATTAGGATGGGCACTGACTGTCGTTGGCAGCGACATGAAGGCCGTCTTTAGTGATGAAGGCCGGTTCTGTCTGTTCAGAGCTGATGGAATGAGTTTACAAACGGCTGTTCTGTTCAGGAGGTACTGTCGTATGATGGAGGGGGTGTTATAGTGCAAGGGACATGCGATGTCACCACCGGACATCGTTAACGGAAAGATGACATGGCCCACAATTTTGCAGTTGCCCTACCAATTTTGAGCAATCAACGGAAACTTCTCACATCATATAGCTGACACACTTCGTGTTATTGGGCGGTGAGATAGCCTAGTGGTTAAGTGTTCGCTTGTCACACTCAAGACAGGGGTTCGAATCCGAATGGGTGCTATGTGGGGAACCCATTTCTGGTGTCCCCTGCCGTGATATTGCTGGAATATCGCTAAACGTGGCATAGGACCCAACTCCCTTACTTCATGCTGTTGTCTGTTTCTGTGTAAGCTGCCCTTGGTGTCCGGTATGAGTTATAGTGAGTGAGTTTAGGTTTAGCTTTTAGCAACACTTCAGCAATAGCACGAACCCGGGTCTTGGCGTGACGGGTGAACTCTTCCATTACTTGCCTACCCTACATGAGCATGCCAAAGCCAGACACCACCCAGTCAGACACCACCCAGTCAGACACCACCCAATCAGACACCACCCAGTCAGACACCACCCAGTCAGACACCACCCAGTCTGGATTGTAAACACGTTCCTAGTAGTGAACAGACTCCATGTATTGTATTGTTTCAAGCTTTCCCTATATAACACCCATGGAAGTCTTGGGTGTCCTGTTCGACATGGACCGCTTAGTTCAGTCAACAGACAAGAACTGTATTCAAGTGCCCCAAAATGAAAGGTGGTTAATCCGACGTGACTTTTTCCTTGCACTGAATATTTTCTGCGTCACTTTCTTGTCATTGAATTCATTGTCATTGTACATGCTGATATCCACGCAATTTACGTCATACATTTTACTTACATATTTTGTGGTGTTTGCATTGCACTGATTTGAAACTATTGAAAGCTCAGTCAGCTGGGTGTCATTTTATATTGACTTAATTTGTATTTGTGTAATTAGAATCTACTCTCAACAGATAGAACTGTATTTGCGTGTCACGAGTTAAAGTGGTTCTGTGTGGGGCGTAATTCGTTTGTGTGATATTGGATATAAGTGTAAATTCACAGAATTTAGAAACAGTAATTTTTACATTTACATTTTTGTGTCTGGCGTGTGCATTATATAAGTTATTGAACATTGACAACTGTTTTCTATGGCTGTGTCTCCGTTCGTGCAATTTCCCTGCTTTAAATCATGTTGACACTTTACAAACGTAATGGAAAGAACACGCATGCATGTCACTTTTTACGGATAGTTTCTTGTCACGACTTTCAAGCCTCTTTCTCCTCTTTGGTGAGTCCTGTGTAATAAATGAGTTTAGTTTTACGCAGCTTTTAGCAATATTTCAGCAATATCACGGCTGGTGACATCAGATATAAGCATCATTGTACCCATGTGGGAAATGGAACTCGGGTACTAGGCGTGACGAGCAAACGGTTTAACCACTAGGCTACCCTACTGTATAGAGCACTGTAGCTAGGAAAGTCATGAAAAAAACTCCAAAGAAACAAACAAAAGAAAGAAAAAAAACAACCCCAAGAACCAAGACAGAAGGCGTTGTTATGGATAAACACTGTCATGTATTAACTGAACAGTCAAGTAAATCGAAAACTGAGTAAGTAAATGAGTGCATATTTACATCCGTTATAACGGTGATACGACAGTGATGCTAGGCTAGGCAATGATGGATTCGAACCCCCATTACGTCATCCATTACTTGCTGTAACAATCGAGCACACGTTGTGTTTAAAAGCGTCACAGCTGTGTAAAGAAATATACAGTTTCTTTACACCGACCCTTATGTAACCTGTGTTTTATTTGCTATTACATATTCTGAGTTAGGTGCATATTGAGAACACAATTAAAATAACAAAATACCTTGTTTTGTTAGCATCATTATACAGTGATAGATTATGTAATCATATAATCCTAACTGCCAAAAATACATCTTTTATGTGGGATTAACCAACATACACCAAAACTTCAAAGGATCGTGCTTGTTTTGAGAGAAATTTTCAATGTGGAAAGTTTGTTGCAATTTGAAAGCAATAGCCTTCTATAACCATGACACAAAATGGCGATCTATATTCCCAGCTTAAGAACAAACTCAAAATCTGTATTCGGTGCGCAGTTTAGAAACTCTGAAAATGTGAATTCTTTGTGCAATTTCGAATTCGGTCTTACAAACTCTCAAAAATGTGAATTGGTGTCTAACAATTTTGGAATATATAAAACATGATAAAGTCCAGATTCTTGCACGTTCGTTGGGTCAAGTTCCCATATGGGGTTTTGAACCCACACTGTGTTGCCGTGGCAACTAATCATTAGCAGTCAGCCATCCCACCGACTCAGCCACCGCGGCAATTGGGTGCCTGACTCTGGGGTTTGTAATCATGTACAAGAGTATGCCCCATTAAGTGTAATTCTAAACTTAACATATGCTGCATTTGACTACTTTCTAAATGACATGGTGTATTAACCTCCTGTGTCAGTCAACAAGATAATGAATGGAGAGTTTGCATCTTCAGTGATGAGTGAGTGAGTTTGTTTTTACGCCGCTATTAGCAATATACCAGCAATATCACGGGACACTAGAAATGGACTTCAAACCTCTTTCCCATGTGGGGAATTGAATCTGCTTCGTAGGGGTGACGAGTGAGCACTTTAACCACTTGTCTATACAGCCCCCTTCAGTGACGAACAACAATGATTGGAAAGTAATGGAGAACACAGAGTACGTAGGACCCTTTTTACACAGTTCTTTTATTGAAAGAGGATGGTTTTGGTTGGATGCTCAATAAAATATGTAAATAACGCCCGTAGAAATATAGAGTGGATCAACTCCTCTCGAGGTCACTGTGATTGGGTCATGCATGTCACGTGGTACTGGAACTCAAACACAAATCACGCCTTTTCTCGCTAAACTCTCGCTCCTGTTGCTGAATTGGAAGGATTTGTCGGCTTTTGTAGGTATGCTGAAACGCGAAAAAACACATAGTTATTTAGTGTGAATATTATTATGCAATAAGATAATAAAGATTTAATATTTGTGTTCACAAATCACACGTTGAAATCAGGTGTTTACCTCTGCGAAGAATACGCGGAATTCAACGGCCATGATTGTATATGCATCTCCATATACTACGGACAATGCCCTCGGAAATATCATCAATTGCTTGGTATAGCTCTTTAACATTTTTAACACACACACACACACACATACACACTCACACAACTCACATATTCATTCTCTAGGTGTTTGGAAAAAGAGTGAGTGAACTTTGATAGACATATCGTTCTAATATACCATTATAAAAGTAGGGGATATTCCATTTTGCGAGTATACCACTAGCCAATGTCAATGCATATGAGAAAAGGTAATACATGTCCATACAGATGAAATATTGACTTTACTGATACAGGCCATAGATAATGTGGAATATCAATTGATTTCGTTTTTTTCACGCAAATGGGGGGGCCCCCTCAACTGACAATTGCTCGTGACAGGATGATAGGTTATCTGTATTCTTAATGTTGGCAAGTCATTGAGGTCTATTGCAAGAGAGGCTGGTTGTCATCCATCGACTATTTGCCGTTGGACAATAAAGATCAGCAGACATATGACGTGAAGGACCCTCAACATCCAAGTCAGCCTAGTGACACGAGGGAAGACACACGCCTACTCAAAACCACAACACCTCATCCGCACGGGTCAAGTGAAGTGTTAAAAGGAGAGGCTTCGATGTTCGTCCAACAGAACGGTCCAGTTTTGCCTACATTTCTTCGAGTATAGTTTTCCACAGAGAGCGATAGAGCAGAACAACTAGCATGGTGGCCAGCTCGAAGTCACTGGAATTTAGAGTCATGTGGAAGGGTCCACAAGTTGGTTTCTTTCACTCACGACTGATGGTCGAGTTCGTGCTTGGCTCCGTAAAACTTAACAGCGGAATATGTTGGCGCAGGAGCTGACTGGTGTAGAGATGGGAGTACCACATATGTCTGTAAACTTGATCATGTGACGATCAGACAAAATCCAAATGAGCAAGGCTACGTCACTGCTATCCTAGACAGGGTTGTTGTACCACATTTGGATGGCCATCCCCTGAACACATAGCTGTTTTCATGGACGACATTGCTAGCTGTTGGAGATTTGTTACGTCAAGAGTCGGTAGCAACTCTTTCTTGGCTCGAGCTTTCGTTCGCTTCTTCGTTCGTTCGTATACATATACTGGACAAAAGTAGTTAGGGATATTTGTACATTTTGAAATCATGAATAATGGTGTATTTATTCATTGACATACTGATAAAACATCAGTCATAAAAATACCAATATCCCTAACTTATTTTGTCCAGTATATTTGTGGAGGGCTCATGTATCCTGCATTCTTATAGTTTTTGAGTACCTTTGCTGTGGTTAATGTTTACATATTGAAACACTGAAAAGTAGTGGGTGTTGTGATACTTTTTCCATGTGTATAGCTGGACGAACAAACAAATACACAAACCAGTTTGCCGCTCGTTTTTACAAATTCCTGGAGCACTGCTTATTTTGTCAGGACTAGAAACAAACACCATATGTAAAATACATTGAATAAATAGTTTATAGAGTAAGGAATGACTAAGCTTCGGCATGTTTTGATATGCGCATGATCTATACGTCATTTACCTGATGTACAAGTTTACTGTTCATTTTCTCTTGAAATCTCACTGGCTTCCTTCTGTACAATGGCGTTAACTAGTGCCCATCTCCTTTCGTCATCCTCAGACTGAATTTCCGGCCGGAAACCGGATCGCTTCCTCTTTCCACTGTCGCAAAATGTAATATTCACGTGCTTTAAATGCATGGAATTAAGTAGCAAATTTACAGACAAAGATATTAAATACTGTTTCGATTTTAGCAAAAAATATATCTGAAGCAGTTGTTGAACTGCATTAGGATTAAAGTTTAAGACATCCTAGTCATGCATCAGGATTTAAGTTGCTATGGAGTTCTGAACACATGGAGAATTAGACATAACAATAAACAAATTGACGCACACGTACAAAACACTATGTATAATCCTAAACAAAGACATTACGTCACAAGGTGTTGTAGAAACATATACTGTCACACAAACAAATCAGTAAATATATTAACTAGTCTCAGTAGCATGACAATAACTATATCTAATTTCTAAGCAGAGTTTTCTTACAGTGTGACAGACTTCGTCAGATTCATCAGGTGTTTAGCAATCTACCTTGAGACAGCAAGAACATACGATGAAGACGTAGTTTTAAACACTGAAGACGTTATCCATAACACGTGGCATGTCGTCAATAGCACAAACATAACAATTCGTATAAACGTAACTTCAGCTGTTATTGTTAGTATTGAAAGTATTGTAAAACACATGACTGTTGTACATAGGGAACATGCAGACACATTGAAAGACTCACAGGTGGCATACATCTTGGTGATTCTTGATACGAGTGCTCTCAGCTACAGACATGCATATATGATAGTCGTGTGAGTATGTTCATAACAGACATTATATTGCATTGTGTCGAATAACAAAGAATCCGATGTTACAGCACAATGTTCGACCGTTCTGAGGGTTGTGTCGCCCATTGTTGTGCCACACAATGCATGTTGCTATAATTATAAAGGTCATCATACATTAAAATTTATAGCAAAGCTAATCATGGTCAAGTCAATCATAGAGTAAAGTCAGTCATACTGGCGGAGTCACCAATCCAGGTAAGACAATCGTACACTGAAGTCAATCACATTGGAGCAATCCACAATGCAGTAAAATCGGTCATACATTAAAGTCAATCATACCGAACAAAAAGCAACAATGCAATCACACAATAAAAGCATTCGCACAATTAAATAAAGCACGCAGTAAAATCGGTCATACAATAAAGTCAATCATCAGACAAGTCATCAAGTATTGACGTCAGTCATACAGTAAATTCAATCATACAAACAGACGCAGCCACGAGTTGACATTCCAGGTTTGACACGGAAGAGAGCAACTGGCTCCGATATAACGCCACATTGTTATTACGATAACACAGAAACGGAGACCGGGTCTATGATTTTCCTTAGTATTCCCAGTTCATGATCACAAACAGGTATGGTACAGTGCATCAATATACATGTAGAACACGGTGTATACCGTGAAGCAATATTCCGTTGTATACTTGATTTCAACACCTGGGGTACAAGACCGAGTTTCTCTAACGATTGTACGAAACAATCACACATAACACATGGGAAAATCACATGTTAAGGTATGGTAGGGTATATATACACACACATCAATGGTCCCAGTTCAGACACCACACTAAGCTCTCAACGAAATATCCCTTAGAAACACAAATCGTTGGACACGAATTAGATCCGACATAAATGGTTGAACACACATACACACAGGGCAAGACATTGCCATGGTGACGCTGTACTGTGGACGTTGAACACGTGACATCACCACGTGATGTCGTCACGTGACCCAACAATGGTCCAAAACGTGACCGACCGACAGGGATACCTACATACTGTGCAGGTCATACTGTCCATGAGCAACCATGCCGCCACTTTGTACCAAGGCCATCAGGGCCTGTAACTCTGCTATTCTCTGATCGGATGATGACCGCCTGATTCTAAAGAAAGTGAGAGACACATCTATTACCATGGTAACTGGAAGAATCAAGAATTAATCACAAAGCATGAGCTTTGCACGATGTTCCTGGGTGAGTGAGCCGCTCTGAAGAATACTAAGCGTTTTGCCTCACCGCTTGCTGTCCAAACAAAACTGCATTTCTGAAGCTGCGTTGGCTTTGCAGTAAAAACAACCCCTGAAAGCAAATCCATGAATGTACTATACTACATGAAGCTGGAATCATGTAGCATTTTTGTAAATGTCAATGTATAAGGATTGTCGAACAAAGAATATAAGGCATATCAGTAAACAACTTCATAAAGCTATGTTTCGATTTAGGTTCAAACACAAGCTTGAAGACGATGTCAGAACCTAGATCCATTCATCTCCTGGTTATAATAATGAAGTTGTTCATCCATTTATGCTGTGCTTACTAATTACTTCAAAAGCCTCTCAAAGAAGTTGTCTGAAAATGAAAACAGAAGAATTAATGTCATAAAGTTTCCTTGGTAATGTGTGTATACACCCTGTCGCTTTCTCCGTTCACAATGAACTTGACAGCCAAAGCTATAGTCTGTTTCCACTGGAAAGGCACTGATGAAGTTCACCTTAAACAAAGAGGTAAATAAAAAAACGAGCAGTAACTTAGACCAACCCTTCTTGTTCTCGGTGTTACATTTACTGTGCATATCCCTTTGTAGTGTGAACCAATCACAGCGATTTGAAACTATGATACTTTGATAAACAACTTTTATCTGAAGTTGTATAAAATTCTGAGATTTAAATGTTCATATTGGCAAGGGAAAAGTATCATGACTCGCAATTTTAATTTCTATTCATTATATTTATTTTCATTTTGTTTAAAGTGAAAGTCATCGGTGCTTTCTCCAGTGAAAACTGTAGATTTGGCTTAGAAATGTAACGTTTAGATGAACAAAACAATCTCCCTTCAAAATATTGGAGTCCTGCATACTTAGGAAATGGAGACTCTTTAAATTTGATACGATAACACGATAACTACAAGATGAAATACTCAGAACGATGTATTTCTCGCCTTATTTATATCGCCCAACAAGCTTTGTTGACCGAGAGGTCGGAACATATCAATCCTGTTCTGATGGCATTACATTGGCTGCCAATCAAAACCGTATCCTGTACTAAATACTTGTATTAATGTTCAAATCCTCAGTATACCTATCTGATCTTAAGCACGAATTTCAGCCCCCAATGACCTTAGATCATCACCACAACATATGTTAAAGTCAGTTGTTGGTCGTACAAAGACATTTGAAGACACGTCCATCTTCAGGGAACAAACTACCACCGCCTCTACGATCAGAAGTGCAACTAAGTACTTTCAAATGTAAGTTAGAGACCCCTTTCTTCTCCGCAGCCTATCACATCCAGCAGCCATTTATAGCAACCTTCTTAAGGATGGATGTAAGCATATACAAATGTATATAAATACTGACTGTACGTGCGTGTGTGTTTGTTTGTTTGAATATCTTTTTTGTGTTTGTATGTGCGTATGCACGTGTTTTTGAGCGTGTTAGAGTGCTCGTGTGCGTGTGAGCGTGTGTGGTAGGAATCTTGAGATTTTCTCTACAATGTCGCGTTTGGCTGAGGCCAACACTATATAAATGACATGGGTTGCATTGATATATTGATATTAAATCATGCAGGAATGCATGCAGTATATAGGCGAACGTGTATAGTGATATACAACCAGCATGCTGACTATAAGGTTGTCTCGTGCAGCGTGACTAGTAGTCCAACCAGTGTCAATCCAGATTTACAATCCGTACTTCCAAAATGAACCTGCAAACGAATAACGTCTCCAAAAAGTATCTACAGAAATGTTTCACGAGAAAAAAAAGATTACAGCGAGTCTTGATCAAACACATCACTTAAAGTATCCCGCTTTTAGCCTCAATTCTTTGCCCGAAACACTCCACGTATAGTTTTTTAATTACGAAGTATCAATTTGATCTGTGATTTCACCATTGGTAGGACTACTTTGTGTCCCCTTTATCACCAAATGCTAACAAACCTATTGATTATATCGACTACCCCACACGCAACCCGAGCACAGCCGCGAAGAGGAACCTTTCCGCCAAGTGCAATCCATGCCAGGTATTCCGCCGCCTGCACGTCGGCTGACTGGCGTTTTACCCTGAAAACAAATAGCGCCGAAACGCAACACCTTTTTTTAACATTTTATACGCCATTTATGATTGAGTTCTTATGCTATGAATAAGAACCCTTTTTCGTAGAAGATGGTATATATGCATGGTAACATCACAGTCAATAATTATTTGAGGTTTTGTTTATTGTTTGACGTCGCACGCTGGCATAGTCCACGGGTATATAATAAATCGCGCCTGAACCGAACAATGTAATAATTAACTGGCAATGAAACACAGCTACCCAAGTAACCAGACCTTAACGCCCAGTTCCATCGGTCGCTTCTTCCGACAAGAAACTTGTAACTGGGATCTATTCGGTTCCTCATTCCCCACAAATCGCCAATTTCTATATCGAAAGCATACTTATATTGGATTTATTACGTTGATTGTGACACAGAATATGAATGAGTGATTTCATGTGTTTTTGACGACGTGTTTGGCAATATCCCAGCAATATCGCGATATGGTACAGAATATGAAACACGAACCATTGTAAGTTGGTGTAAATAGGACATAAACATTTTCAAATGCAAAACTGTTCAGTGAGACTAAAATATGTAATGACTTCGAAACGGTGTATCCGAATACACGGAACATACCTATTTTTAACATCAGGTAGTCCTCTGGCGTCTGTCAAAGCTGCTAATAAAAGGGAGAGAACTACGACGAGAATTGAAATTCTTGTGTTGTTCATGTCGTCTGAAACGAGAAAAAGATAATAACGTATAAACGTATAACAATAACGTATAAAATATTTTCACAAATCTATTTACTAGTTGATTGCGTAATTATAAGTATATATAAGTGATTTCTGCAGGCGCACAAGCAATAAATATATAAATGTTGAGGACAGACATTCCTTGTTGGACAAGATCCAGATCTTACGTGACAGGAAGAAATCATGGCTCAGTGGGTTCTTCTAGCATACTGTAGACTCCCTTTGACTGCTTTGATTTATTGTCACTAATGTGAACACTCACTCACTCACTCTGATGGAGATTATGACTTTTACAGTCATATATATTTTGCTGAAACGCGTCCTGTCTTCAATTTGAATTTGAGAAGGGAAAACAAAATATACAGTAATCAAACGAATGTAATGTGAGAATCCATCTGTTCCTTAAAAGATCAGAACAGAAATAAAGTTCTGAAACTAAAGAACATCTTCATACTCAGACTACCACTGTATTGGTCTTCGTCTAAATATAGTATGAAGAACCGTTTCTTATGAGAAACAGATGAAAGTACGTCAAACGATTAGCTTTAAAAATGTCACATCCACCTAACAGATTTATTGTGAAGGCATTACTATATATGTCAAATTTGCCCACACAGAACATGATTAAATATGACAGTTGTCAGTTGACGTAATTGTGAAGCTTTACTGTAGAGCCATCCTTAATTTGTTTCTACTTTGCAACCTCAACCTCAACCTCAACGTAGAGGCCAGTCGAAAAAATGGTTTGAAAAAATAATTTTATAATATTTTAACATTTCGATGTATGTGTAGTTGTCTGTAAAGTATTTGATTTTGATATGATCGCTTTGCTGATGCAACACTTTTAATAAACTTAGACAAAATAATAATTACTGGCTCCCAATGAATGTATTAATTGTAACAATATCATATCTGGGATTTCACTTCTCAGTAAAGTTACAAATCAGTTTGTAATTCAGAGGCGTAATTCATCAAAATAAGGAAAAATACCTCAGATTATACAAGAAAGAACAAAATTTGCTGTCATGATGCACATGCTGAAAAATTATGAAATAAAATATTATTGTCTTTCTTTTGCACAAAGGTAAGAAAATTAATTGCCTTGCACGTTTTAGAGCTGTACCAATTAGAAATGGGAAAGGGAAAAAAGTGTTTTGAAGTTGTATCTCTATGAAACATCCATCCAGACTATCAGTTTGGCTGTAGCGATAAAAGCACTTTGATTGAAACTCAGTGGACATATGCAACTTTACCTCATTGACTGTACATTGTAAATAGTTTTGATGTAAGAATGATATGACTCTCCTAGAATGTTGAAAGATGCAAAAAAGCAACTGTGGATTTAGGATTTACCTTTTCACGATAATCTTGAATCATCGCTTTTTTTATATTTGATATAGTGGGAATGGTCTAGTAGGACTGGCTAGTGGTAGATATTGAAAGGGCGTAGGACACGCAAAGAGCTCTGTCGGTTCTATATTCATGTATACGGGTTTGTCTTGTTTGCATATCCAGGTCTGATTGATAGAGGAGTTGAAGATACTCATTAATCCCAGTATTGCTGAATCTGAAACTTAGGTTGAACTTTAAGGCAGTCTGGCTTTTCTTTGATGCATCAAAAGTAGTAAACAAATCCGACTCGTAAGCGAAGACAAACAGACCAATCTCATACAAAATGGCGAACAGTCATCTCTAGCTCGATGTCAATACTTCTAGATCTATGACTAGATTTGCGTATCATTTGAGATTGAAAGAAACGAAGAATGTCTAAGGGACCCGGTAGGCAGCACAGTGAACAACATGTATCACACAACTGTAATACTAACGATCGGCCAGACACCAGATACAGAGTACCTCTCTGTGAACAACATTTTTGACTGATATTATTTTTGACATAGATGGAAAGTCAAATGTTTGGTTGCAAGGAAACTAATGAAAGGCAATTGATGAAATACACAAATGATATCGAAAGAAAGGAAGATAATGTGATTTGAAAACAACAAGACAAACACTGATCCGTGTGAAAAATGAATGTTTTACGTTTGAGACCCAAATGTTGCACTTATATGTACATTTGTTCATGGGAATGAGCTTTATGTATGAACACTATGCATTTTATCCATTTCATGTGACATATAAATCCTTTTGGCATAATTCTTCTCATTATTCTATCACAATTCTTGGTGTGGAGACAACAGCATGTCAGTACAAACGGATTTAGTAACACACAGTACTGTAATATCTCGTAATCCGCATATCATTACGGCCAAGTACAGACATGTTCTGAGTTCTGATGATTTACATATGATTATCTTTACACTTTACTTAGTCAGTTTGCAACTCCCTTTTAAACAAAAGATTCAGAAATTCTGCTCCATCTCGTATAAATATCAATGACAAATTAAATACGGAACCGACTGCTCTGGTGAAACCTTAGACCAACATGAAAAGAACACGATTTTTAAAAAATGTTAGAAAACAATGGATGATGTAAATGATTTGTTGGAAGCTGCCAATTCATTTATGATTTAAATTCCGATGGGATGTCATGCACACAAACAGATCAGTTCTGATTACTTGAAAAGCAATGCAGAACTTCAATGATGGTGCCAGCACTGTTATTTTATCTCTCGCCCAAAGTACCTTTTCAGATTTGATAAAGCTGAAGCTGTCAAGTCATTTTAAGTCAGTGTTCAGTGTTGGTGATGCAATCCACTTAATTCCACCATTTTAAGCTATGTGATCCTGAACTGGATTATATCGTCATCGAAAATAAAAAAAACCCAGATCTCATAAAATCTGTACAGAAAAATGCGTTAATCGGTCCGGATTCTCTTATTAATGAAAAAATAATCATTTATTAGTTGATAATCTCCGACCTTCAGTTCTCCACTTTATAATCTGAACAGAGAACATTCAAACGTCCAAAAGTGCAACTACTAAATGTACTGTCATATATATCACAACTTACAGTTTTATGTAAACGATATTATTAATATTAAACTGACATCTGTTTATCTTCTGGAACCTTTCCAAACATCAATCAGGATCTGTACAAAATAGTTTACTCCATGTCAGTTGATCGAATTGATGATATTCTGTGTTTTTTCGCAGGCATTTGACAGGATTGGGTTCAGCAATATGGTATTATTGACGAATAATTGGGATGGTGTCGTAGTTAGCGGCCAAAGGGTATTCATTCATAAATTCGCAAAAATAAAGGTTTAAAGTATGGCCTCTACTGCTTTTAATTTACTCAAATTATAAACTGACTAGCCGAAAATACTCACCAGTGACATATGTCAAAGACATCCGTGAGGATCCGGGTTAGAATTTATCTGCGGCAACCCATGTTTGTCGTAAGAGGCAACTAACAGGATCGGGTGGTCAGGCTTGCTGACTTGGTTGACACATGTCATCGGTTCCCAATTGCACAGATTAATGCTCATGCTATTGATCACTGGATTGCCTGGTCCAGACTCGATTATTTACAGACCGCCACCATATAGCTGGAATATTGATGAGTGCGGCGTAAAACTAAACTCACTCATTCACTCACCAAATTTCGTATATAGGTGCTCATACTGCTGATCACTGGATTGTCTGGTCTAGATTCGATTATTTCAATATAGCTTGAAGAGAGACAAAACATTGCATAGTGTCCGTTCATCATTGGTCACATTGAGAATATTCCTTTGTCATCCATAATCCCGCCATTTTTTACGCTAACAGTAAACACTCAAAGACATCCAGGTGTCGCTTTGTTTCAAGATTCAAAATTGATTATTTTATAGTTAAATGTATGTCCACTTCAACTTCAATTTAATTCATACAACTTCTCACATGTCCGTCTGGCATTTATAGGACAACATCTTTAATACTAGTTTGAGGCATACACAAAGGGCATGCTGGTATAATTGTTACAGAGTTAATCAAAACTGTCTGAAGATTTCCAAGGGACCACCTACCTATAACCGAGAGACAAAAAATTGAACGCAAGTCTCTCATACCTCGGTTTGTTACCTTAAGATAGAAATCAATTGCTTCGAAGTTTAATGCATGTATCATGGCTTACGAAACTGATTCCTTTTGTCGTAACAAGGTGAATATGTTCCCGGCAGGCTTTCAGTGGCTGCAGTGAGGAGTTATTCCATTGTTTAAATATCCATTAGTTTTCAGGTATAAACAATTATTCATTGTTAGGGCTTCGAAAACGTATTTGTGGTAACACATTTCATCTACCGGGGTCGATTCTACCTACAGCGAAACAGGATGCAATAGTTTGAAAGTAACTATGAAATATTTTCAAATATAATTTTCAACAGGGATAGTTTATACAGAGAGCTTGTATCTTAACCGGATATAACTTTCTAAAAAGAGTAAACTGTTTATATTATGAACAGGTATATTTTTGTATCAAAACACATGCAAGCATATTTATGTGAATATATTTGAGTGTAATACTGTTAAGCTTGTATGTATGTATGTATGTATGTATGTATGTATGTATGTATGTATGTATGTATGTATGTATGTACGTACGTACGTACGTACGTATGTATGTATGTATGTATGTATGTATGTATGTATGTATGTATGTATGTATGTATGTATGTATGTATGTATGTATGTATGTATGTATGCATGTATGTATGCATGTATGCATGTATGCATGCATGTATGCATGTATGCATGTATGCATGTATGTATGTATGTATGTATGTATGAATGTCTGTCTGTATGTATGTATGTCTGTATGTATGTATGTGTTTGTATGTATGAATAGAACAACAGAGGACACCATACATACAAAGACATACACACAAACATATATATACACATATTTTTATACATTTATATGAATGTATGTCTGCTATTATTAATAACAATTGCACACGTGTGTGTGGACACAATTCCCATATGCTGTACATCTTTTCTTCACTATCACAATAACAAGTCACGACGTGATGATATGTACATAGGAGGCCCCCTGAGTGTGTCACTTGTGTATGATATTCATAAACCAGACTTTTCGTAATATAACATTCTTTCATGCAGCCGATCAGCTCAGAGAATCACAGTCAATACCCAAACTTTTGATAAGAGGTTTTGTTCTTATTGGGCAAAAGAAATGTTACCGTAAATTGAAATCCCGCAGCTAAATTTTTAGATTGATCTTTTGGGAAAAGTAATGACACCCTTCCCGAAAAAGTACCTCTTTTGATTATAGAGCCCATTTCCATTCCATTCATCATGATGGTTACTGTAAAGGAAAAAAAAATCAACATGAATTAACTTGACAAGTTTGTCCTGGCCCCGTGTAATTTTCTAAGATATCCACGGGAAAATGTGTTCAATAGCTCATGCATGTATTCACGCAGTGAAACATTTGGAAAAGGTAAGTGACTTGGTGGCAAAAACATTGTTTTAACCAAGAAAAAAGAAACAATGATTCATACAAATCTTTAATTTTCACTGACTTATTTCTGTGCTGATGCATTCTATGACTGAAAAGTGTTTTCTTTTACCCGCACATCTTAAAACTTTTAATCGGAATAATATACATATCGAGGAAACCTTGTGCCAAAATAGGCAATTGCATAGAATATCATGTTGGTCATGGATGAGACACATTTGAATATTTCCTTCATGTGCATCAAGTAACATTTTGAATTTATCAGTTAGGGTATTGGATGTTGTAACTGATCAAACAATCTTCAGCAACAGTCGTACGAAACTTCTCCAAGTCTTCATGTTCAACCTATCTCGACAGTATCTGGAGCAGTATCTTGACAGTATCTGGAGCAGTATCTCGACAGTATCTGGAGCAAACTGGCAGTCACTGAAATAGGTTTAGGTAGCACGCCTCGCTAACTGATTTTAAGCAATCCTTTTCATATTGTTTACACTGCTATTTTTTCGTGGGATTATCATGACTGCTAAGCTTATAAAAATGCCTTAGTTAGTAGTTATCAATAAAAATATCATTATCATACATGTAACCTTGAAAATGTCACTGAATGAATCTATTTTCAGGATCAATATAGTTCAATCATCAATTGAATTCATAAGGCAACATGGTTGTCTACGTGGGCCAGCTTCCAGTTGCAACAGGTTATGAGCGCAATAATGCCAGCAGAACATTTGTTCTTTAGTTGTGTTAAGCAACAAAGCAGCTCTTACCCTTCTTAACGCAGACTGTGAGAGTGACAGTCTTACCGGTAGGGAGGACATGCGTACACTTTCTAGAACACTACGTTTTGGTGTCATCAATGGTTTACAGAGATCCATTCAAATACCTTTTACCGATAAACTTCACTCACTTCCAAACAATTTCGATTTCCGGAAACAACATGTACAGGAACTATCATTTTCTTTCTTTTTTATAGTCATATTTTAAATTCATGTTTCTTACAAAATTGTTCACTCTGACATGTTTCTGACACGTTCCCAAGTCAACTACTTATTAAAAATACTTTGGCGTACTTTTGGACATTTCATACAAGAGATACCGTGGATGCGTTCCCCACAAGGGTAGAATGTGTGATGCCCATTTTGGAGTGTCCACCACCGTGATAAATCCTGGAATATTGCTAAATGCGGGGTGAGAAATATACTCACTCATACTATGGAACTACGCCGGACATCACTGTCGACTATAGCTGTGAACGTTACTACTGGTCTGTCGACTATAGCTGTGAACGTTACTACTGGTCTGTCGACTATAGCTGGGAACGTTACTACTGGTCTGTCGACTATAGCTGTGAACGTTACTACTGGTCTGTCGACTATAGCTGGGAACGTTACTACTGGTCTGTCGACTATAGCTGGGAACGTTACTACTGGTCTGTCGACTATAGCTGGGAACGTTACTAATGGTTTGTCACGTCTGGTGTTGTTTTTGTTGTTGGTTTTGTTGCCTATAACGTTCGCTCATCTTCTGTTTGTAATTTCATAGCTGTGACTACTCACAACGACTTCACGTGAGATTTCTTTGTAACTCGGGCGTAATCAATACGAACATCCAACATTTTTAACATTTAAAAACAACTGGAATTTAACATGTTTTTCCCCCATTCCCTAAAAAGTTAAACCTGGTTTTGAAGGATTTGTTTTTAATATCTGAGGAGGAAAGTGTAAACACCACCTCCTCTTTACGCTTCAGTGAGACTGTGAAATCAATGTCGGAAGTACGGGAAAACAGGTTCTATTTTAAAAGTAAGGGTTGTCAAACAAAAGAAACGTTTGTTATATTTTTGCACGTGTTAATACAGTTTGATGCATTCCAGAACTACCCTGAGACGCAGTTGTCTGATGATTTTGGCAGTTTTATAAATAATCTCACTATGCACCGTAAAAAGACGTGTCCCGTAATGCGATAGGTCGCGCGAGATTTCCCGAGACTTGTCAGATGTGTGGATTCAGCCATGATTGAAATGATGTTTTATTTTCCCTGTTAAGGAAATATCTCCAGTTATACTGAACGTCAAACTTCTTGTATCCTTACATCGATGTAAGAAAAGCGAGTAGTCGTTTCATGTACATTAGATACACAATGTGGAAGAGACGGTTGTCAGCATCTCTGATGATCACGTTGGAAATATTGTGGAAAGTTTTAAAGATGTATTTGGTAGATTAAAACTAAAGGTTATGTTCAGAAAGTTAGAACAAGATGCACAACCTCTGTGGTGTTACCTGGTGATTTGTCTATAAGGGAGACGGGGTCAATTGTAACACTTTTTACATAACGTATTTCGATGTTCATTTACCCATCAGAGTTAATCGGTACTGACTAGTACATTGGCATCATGGTGTTAAAAACTCAGCGTCATTTTAGCTTACTATCATGTCTTTACCCGTGAAGGTCCCGGGGTAAAATAGGCCTTCATGCAACCCATGCATGCCATAAAAGGCGACTATGCTTGTAAGAGGCAACTAACATGATCGGGTGGTCAGGTTCGCTGACTTGGTTGACACATGTCATCGGTTCCCAATTGCCCAGATCGATGCTCATGCTGTTGATCACTGGTCCAGACTCGATTATATACAGACCGCCGTCATATAGCTGGAGTATAGCTGGGTGCGGCGTAAAACTATATTCACTTTAAGGGATCACTTAGAGAGGAAAATGTTCAGAATGCCTAATCAACATCGTTAAGATGAATATTACTGAATAACATGCCTTTTGTACGGGGCCATTGGTTTTATGCCGACAACAGCCGTACATTTCAATATACATGTAAGTGAGTAGGAAAACGCTTGAGACTCGCGACTAGTCTCTGAAAAGAACACGTTTCACAGAAAAAATGTTCACAGTAAAAATATATCTTTTTAATGTAATGAAAAAGAAACCTGAGACTTTGTTCATTTTTAGCTATGGAAATCTAGACTTGTCATATAGTCTAGATTTGCGTTGCCTTTCTTGGATATATTTGCTTCAGGTTATGTATGACAGACTGAAATCGAGGTAAGCATATACAGTTATATGATTAAATATGCCTCACTTACATGGTTTGAGCGTGCTGGTCCCTCCCGGAGCTCTGAATGTTCTGTGGGATCTCCGGATCCCTGAACCTTTATCTGATTATCCTCACAACATGTGACCCAATTTAAACAAGGTCAACAACAGAATACATACTTCCATTTATCGTTGATTAAAATGTTGTACATATATTGACCTTCAGGTGTGTAAATTTTAACGTTCATGTTCAGAGGAGAGTTTAGCAAACACGTCATGCAGGTTTCAAGATGCATCCAGGCAAAATGTCAAGTGGAGCATTGTTTACAATAGCTGTGGGGATTGTTCTTTGTTTACAATGGCTGTGGGGATTGTTCAGTCTATAATTATGGAAATGAAACTTAGATTCCCTTTACTGTTAATGGCCGTACTCAGAAATATACTAGATATATGACAGCTATGTGCACATAATCAAATATGGACTAGTGGTTGATACCATGAGCACCGATCCACATAATGAGGTTACTCCCAAGACGTTCGCCGAGCACAAGAAAAGTGTATTTGTTGAGTTGAAATTCTTCAGTCGTTCCAAAAGCATATGACAACGAATCGACCTTGTTATGCTCCTTAGTATGTCACGCCCGTGAAGGTCCGGGATAGAACAGCCCATCAGCAACCCATGCTTACCAAAATGACTAGCCGAAAATACTCACCAGTGACATATGTCAAAGACATCCGTGAGGATCCGGGTTAGAATTTATCTGCGGCAACCCATGTTTGTCATAAGAGGCGACTAACGGGATCGGGTGGTCAGGCTTGCTGACTTGGTTGACACATGTCACCGGTTCCCAATTGCCCAGATCGATGCTCGTGTTGTTGGATTGTCTGGTCCAGACTCGATTATTTACAGACCGCCGTCATACAGCTGGAGTATTGCTGGGTGCGCTTAAAACTAAACTCACTCACCTTAGTATGTCAGGGCTTTGGAGTAGCCTAGTAGTTACAGAGTTCACTTGCCACGTTGAAGACCCTGGTTCGATTCTCAACATGCATTCTATGTTTGGAGCTCATTTCGGGTGTACCCCGCCGTGATATTGCTGGAATATCGTTACAAGGGGCGTAGTGCATACTTTCTCCCTCACTCCTTGGTACGTCAGAACCATACGCCTTGGTTTTCACCAGACTTGGTAAACATTGACGACCTACGACACTTTGGTATCTTCGCTTATACCACCTGACATATAAAACTGCAGCTGAAATACTGGTCGAAGTCGACCGCTCCCGGTGAATCGTTTTACGGACGCAGCAACTTGATGCATACTAATATTTTCAAAATATATTGATATAATTTCAGACTGCGTTTCTTCTTCTACCGGTTTCATGAAAGACACACGAAAATCATATAAACTGCCTGGTCAGCACAATGTACAAGGTAGACTATTTTTTTTGGCTGAATATAGATCGTACTGCGTTAATTGTAGCCTTTCGTGCATGCCTTGCGTAAAGGAAGTATTTAACCGCCGATGAATTGAGAACTATATCAATATGGAGTTGTTTTATCTACTCACAGACGCTAAATGGAGTCAATTTGTAAGCGACAAAACTGTTTCCATAATCAAATTCAAAGATATATTCGAAACATGCCGTGCGGCGTGCCTGTGTCGTTTAACGTGGCCAGCAGCATGGCTATCCTATTTTCCTGACTGTGATGTCTGATCCATGGACAACGTTTCATGTTGGTTACTTGTTTTCAATGAAAACCTTTGCTAATGGCTTGCAAATTCACTTGCAAATTCGTTTGTAGTGATTAGATAATTCTGAAATTAAAATCTTCCTTAAACCAATGATACCCATGTCTTTATTAACTGTAAATGTGTCCTGCTATTTCATGACCTATACATTTAAAGAAAAAAAGTCAAAACATATGCTGATTGTGTAAACAGATATTTTCTAGCTTATAATTATTTAATTGCTAAATATTAATTTTTTTCGGTACCGCCGCACTTTATCTTGACACACCGTGGTATAATTTGCATACTATTGAAGAAATGTTAAACCCCACTCGCTCACTTTAGTTTCCAGTACTAAGCAACTTTCATCGCATTTGAATTATCACAATTGTGATGCAGACATGAGTAGCCTGTCTGGTGATGTGTACCATCGTACCAAATGCTCATGCCATCAGTCACTGGTTTTGTGAATGCACTTACAGTAAAGATAATCTGCGTCGAAAGGACATCGTACTGGCCTGCTTCCACTGTAAATTTCAAGCTCTTTGATTAATTAAAAATATTTATAATCATTAATATTAAGGTACAATGATGTATCTTACCTACTTAAATGGCAACCCGAATATAAATTCTCATGTCTTACGAAAGTATTATGTAAATGCTTTGTGCAGCATATTTGTATTATAATTATTTTTATTCTTAATTGACCCGCGGGGGTCCTGGTTGGAATGTATCTTCAGTAACCTCATGCTTGTTATAAGAGGCGACTAACAGGATCGGATGGTCAGGCTCGCTGACTTGGTTGGCATATGTCATCGGTTTCTAATTGCGCAGATCGATGCTCACGTTATTGATCACTGGGTGGTCTAGTCTAGACTCGATTATTTACAGACCGCCGCCAACTGGAATGTTGATGGGTGCGGCGTAAAACTAAACTCACCCACTCACTCATTTTGAAATCGATTTATTTCAGTTGATTTACTGGCACTTTGATGCTGTGGTGTAAGTCACATAGAACGTGAACGTGATTTATAAACCATTAAGCGAGAGCGCACCTGAAACCGGGACATTAAGACCTGTTAATTATTACGCCCTAAATACATCCTTACTACAACCAACAAACCCATTTGCTATTAGTGATATTGTAAGAACATTGCCAAAACTGCGTAAAACATCATTCACATGTTGGCAGCATTAGTTAGTGAGTGGGTTTAGTTTTATGCCACACTCGGCAATATTCCAGCTATATGGCGGTGGTCTGTAAATAATCGAGTCTGGACCAGACAATCCACTGATCAGCAACACGAGCATCGATCTGCGCAATTGGGAACCGATGACATGTGTCAACCAAGTCAGCGAGCCTGATCACCCGATCCCGTTAGTCGCCTCTAACGACAAGCATAGTCGCCTTTTATGGCAAGCATGGGTTGCTGAAGGCCTATTCTACCCCGGGACCTTCACGGGTCTTGGCAGCATTTGTATGTATTTACAGATATATATCTGTTTGAAGTGTCGCTACGTTATTGGGAAATAACACCATGATTATGTAGGTCTCTGTATCATACATGCGATGTGAAACTATAGCAAGCAACCTTTTTTAAAATTATTCGAGCGAATGATTTGAACTATCGCCATTTATGCACATGAAACAATCTAAACTACCTGCAGCACTAAAGGTTGATGTTTAAATTCTGTTCAGACGCGATTATTTGCAGACAGCCGTCATAAAGATGAAATTTTGCTGAGTGTGGCGTTAAACAAGCAGGCAAACCGGTTACGAGCAAGCAACTGTTAGGTCGCCCCTTCCGATTAGCACAGAAAAAACGGGAAACTAATTGTAACCAGTTTCGTTAATGTCACTGCCCTGTTTATGTCAGTAGATATAATCCGCTATTGATCATCTGTACCTGAACATACTTGAACTGAATGAATTACATCATTGTATCATCAATCAGAACATCAAGAAGTCATTGATCGTGAGTTCTAGCGTGTCCTCTACTGATTATTGCTTAGCCTTGCAAATTACGATGTGAGGGGGTTTTGGATTCAAACTGCAGTTTTTCAGTTGCCTAGTTTATCTAGTGCTTCTTGCGCTGACCCAATCACAATCCTTTATCTGTTAGTACAATCATAGTTTTCTGATCATTTGCGCTGTAAATATTCTTGGGCTGTCCGTCCCGATCCAAAAACTTTGTCGGTCTGCCCTGATCACAATCCTTTGTCTTTTAGTACAATCGTCTGTTTGCCCTGTTAACAATCCTTGTCTATCCACCCCGATCCAAATACTAAGCCGCTCTTCCCAGATTATAATCCTTTGTCTGTCAGGGTCGTTCGTAATCCTTGTCTTGTACCTACGCTGTTGGTGTTTTTGGCTGTCGTGTTTATCGCTACACTTTGAATCATCTACGTCACTGTGTGCTTTCCCTCAACAACTCTCGACTACCTCCGTGGTCAAGCGGGTACAGTGTCTGCCCAAGAAGCGGAAACAAAAGCATTTCGAATCTCTTGTCACTCCGTACCAACATAGGTTAATTGATGATACGATTATGTTTATAACAGTCTTGAAGCGTAAATATCCCTACTAGAAGAACATGACAACAAAGGTGCTCAAATGGCACGGTGTATGGAACACCAAGCTATTGAACATGAATCCAGCTGTCATCCAAGATCTGCTGTCAGCCAAAGTACGCTCCTACTATGAACCACGTTTTTCTCTAGGAGCGGTGGGGTAACCTAGCGGTTAAAGCGTTCGCTCGTCACACTGAAGACCCGCTTCGAGTCCTACATGGGTACAATATCTGAAGTGAATTTCTAATGTAAACCCACAATCACTCACTCATCGCCTCCTCAGGTTCATAATCCCATACTACTTCTGCAGAATATAAACTCTCGTTGGTCTGCCGACTACAGAGTGAGTAAAGTGGGATTTACACCATTTTGCAATATTCCAACCATTGACGTGCAACGTTGTATCCATGTGGGACTCGAATCCAGGCATTTGACGTAACGAATACCTCAACTACTATCCTACCTGCGATTACTTAGAGGTAGAGTGGTTATATGTATCGTCTACTCCAGACTGCATCCCATCAGTCATAAAGGGGACGAGGGACCAGCTCTGGCACCATTTACTTAATAGAAGCTGTATGTAAAACGCTATCTGTCTTTCCAAGTCTGAGGCAGTGTCTGCAACGTGATAGTCAAAAGTATGTGATAGGGTTGCAAATTTGAAACGCAGACCCGGTGTTACACGTTCACCATTAAACTTGGTGAAAATTCCAGGATCACAGACAACTGGCATTGGCACTGACTTGCCATGTGATATAGCATGACCCGGAGTGGCGCCAGCTGCAAAGGTTGACTCTAGGTGATTGACTTGGTTATCGCTTCTCTGTCAGCAGGGAATAACACACTAAACATATTCGTCAGTATATTATAAACATACCGCAGAAATATAATATGAAAATACCCAGTTTCGACCACTGTCAGAAATAGAAAGAAAATGCTTTAAAGGGCAAACAAGTGCGAAAATTCCTTGAATGGATCACTGAAAAGTATATGAGTGTAGTTTTACGCCGCTCTCTGCAATATTCCAGCTCTATGTCTGTAAACAATAGAGTCTGGACCAGGCAATCCAGTGATCAATACCATGAGCATCAATCTCCCGGAGATGAAATAAGTCAACCAAGGCAGCGAGTCTGACCATCCGATCCTGTAAGTCGCTTTTTCACGAAAGGCATAGATTACAGAAGATCAACTCTAACCCGGATCTTTAGGAGTGAATCAGGTATGGATGTGGCGCCAACTGCGGTTTTAGTCATTACAGAGGCGGACACCTGGGGTTTCTTCAACCGACACACCCGTTGCACTTATCCAGTACCGCGTGTCGAATGAACGTCACACACACACACCTGAAAGTACGTTCCTGGTTTTACCACAACATAGAGTGAGTGAGTATTTATCATTTCCATCAGTACTCTGAAAGGGACGCCAGAAATGACATTCACTTGTTGTATTCATGTGGGGATTCTTTGACGTTTAAATGGGGTACCTGGCCGTCCATCACGTACAGTTGAACCTATATGTTTATCAGGAGAAAGTATTCCTCGTCTTACTGAGTTTCTGTGATGATTCCATCATTATAAAACTCAGAGCCTGTATCACTTCAATCGTTTACCTCCCATACAGCTGACACGCTATGAAATACTATTCAAAACGGAGATGCATCCAATTCACTCGCTCTGTTTTTAAATCCAATGAACGGAATGTAATTTAAATCCGCGAGAAATGTAGCATTTGTTTTTTCAGAAACTTCAGAAACATCTCACACTCAAATCCAGAACTGTGTTGAACATAAACATGAAGATCAGATATATCCGTCTCGGTAATCATAAACTGTCAAACCTTTAGTCCATTAAAACCTATTTGAAAACAAATACAGAGTTTCAAATTCTTGGATTGTCTGAAGACTCGCCTCTAGTGACACATCAAGCAATATTATACATGTAAACATAAAGATCCAATTATTGATTTTCCAAAATGACGCCTGAGAATTGTTGTCATCTAATCTGAAGATAATTTACATACGAGTTTATCGATTTTCCCACTACTTCCAAAGGTTGAGTCCAATTTGTTTCAAGTCTTTCATTGCAACTCGTGACATGTGACGATCTGCGTCACTCGGAATGACGGACTAAAATGCTGTTCATATGTGAACTTTAGAGTCATACGCACTTTTGTGGAATGACGAAGGTCAGCAGCTTTGTATAAAGCCCGAATAAAATTGACATTTAACAAGCTGAAACTTGCAAACTTACGTGATTTGAAAAAAACCTTTTCTCCCCGCAACAAGTTTATCCTATTTTCTGTCCACCTCTCCCTTAATGATCTTCATGCTAACCTGATACTTTTATAATTCTTAAATGTAGATAAAGGGACCTTTAGAACTAAACCAGTATGGACTGGACAATTCTGACTGTACCATGATATGTGTTCATGAATCATTACAGAAATAATCATGACATCGGGTGCTCACAAACAGGTGTGCGTATCCTGATACGTCGGTGCCACCCGTCATAAATGCATGCAAAGGCTGGTCATTTTTTTCACGTTAAAACAAAGTAGTAATGCATGGTACGAGTCAGAATAGACCATCATTGTCATTGCGTCCACAAGTTGACCTTTTGTGTTAGTATTCATTCCATTCAAGACCGATATCAATAATATAAACAACGACTTAACAGTCGTCTGTCTAATTACAAGGAAGCCATGGTTGTAAATAATATATATATATATGCATACGCTTGTGCGTGTTAGTCAGAGAATGCAGTTACGAATACTTCTTCTGTATACCAATAATTGCACATCGCTACACGTTTGGAGAAACAATGTTGTGTTGATCTACTCTGCTTCCGTTTCCATGGTAATACATTAAGGTATTGATATTTACCTCTACGACTCTAAATGCCGTTGACTTGGCTATGACTTAATCTTGTACTTCATATTTTATACAACTACACCTTTTATAGGGGATATCCATAATACATATGTGCAGTTCCTGAAGGTTAATCACAATGCCTATGTATTTAAAAAGAGGAAGAATTTGAGTGAGTTAGCGAGTGAGTGAGTGAGTGAGTGAGTAAGTTCAAAATCGGTTCAAACGTCCCGAAGTATTACATGTCTTAGATTAATACCTAAGGATACTTAAGAAATTGTGACTAGAGGGCGATGATGACTTTTGTGGAGAAGCATGTATAAAATCAATGCCCCTCCCATGTTGTTTAAGCAAAAGTTCAAAATGACCACACACACACACACACACACACACACACACACACACACACACCATCGCCACCACCGCCACCACCACCCCCACCCCCAAACACACCCTAAGCACGTGAGTTGATGACTAAACGGATGACCCTTGTTAAATTTATCATCAAACCACAAGCCATAAATTATGAACAGGTTCCCTGGCTAGTTCAAAGTCAGCTACAGCGATATGTCAAGTGTACTGATTGGTAAGGTAGTTTATTATTAAAACTTGATGCTTGTTACATATACCGTGATAAAAGCACATTAGGGATTTGCCTCAATCACAAAATAAAAGCGACAGGGCACCAAGAATTCTCTGCAGGAGCAGACTCGAGTGTAAGATTCCGTACACAATGGCAGTTAGTAGGTGGTCAAACGTAACATGTCTAGGGCCTCATACACAAAACGTTCTTAGCATTACGTCGTTAAACCAGTGGTGTAGTGTATAATTACGACAGGTCGTAAAGTTACGAACGCTTCGTGAATAGCGACACTGTACGTTACTGTGAAAGTGGTATCCGAAATACCACGTTAGTTATTTTGATGTTTGGAAACACACGTCAACAGAACAAAAGGCCAGCATTTCGTGTGTTCGAGACACATTCTTGATCCAGTTAAAATCTGCGTCCTCTTAGCACCCATTCGTCGTCTAAATCCCAATTGTGATAAACACAAGTGACTGTGTGATATTACCAATGCTGTTGATTACGGCTTACGATATCAACCCTCTTCATTGCTCCGGTATGAAGATAAAACGAATCGCAATAAAATCAGTACAGTGTATTGGCATGCGTGCCGCCGTCAGTTGACATTTCTAGACTGAAGGTATAATCAGTTGAGAGTAATTGTTTACTCTTAATAAAAGCGACAAAACCTTTTCAAAATTCATTACTATCTCGGTGTCCATTGTATGATTCCGACTATATCAAGAGGATGTGTTTATGAATCACTATCAAATACTCCTGATACCAGGAGTTTGCAAAAATAAATCTGTCACAGAAACTAAAAACTTGTGAAGGTTTAAGATGTTATACCATGCAGATTAAGAATCGCTTCTGGTGTTTGACATTTCATACTTGATAACTGACAAGTAATAAATCAAACAGAATTTAAGAGAAATGAAACTATAAATTCCTGTCAAAGTGATTCTTAGATTGAAAACGTATTCACCTTTCTCATTTTCTAGAGTTGAGGCGTATGGACATTGTCACGCACGACACACAAATACAAATGAAATAGACGCATTTACCTCAAACCTTGGATAGCCAGAGTCAGATCATTGCAAGTAAATATAGTATATCCAGTGTAAACTAATTTGAAAAGGAAAGCTGCTAAATATTCCTCATCTGTCTCACATGTCACACACAAGCCGAAGTCTCGTTACGTTTGATACTTTTGTATTAAGCCAGGTCACGCAGGTTTAAGCTGTGACGGGATGTCACGCACTGAAATTTGGTTTCACATTACCATAGCATAAAACATTCGAAAGCATTTGTGAAAATGGAATTACATATACAAGGATATAACAGGTAAATACTTCAACTACGCTGAAAGAATTCAGCTTTGATCCGTACCGGGTTTGTACCACCTTCATGTACCACTCATGTACCACCTTCATGTACCACCTTCATGTACCACCCTCATGTACCACCCTCATGTACCACCTTCATGTACCACCTTCATGTACCACTGTACGAATATACAAATGCATATATCTGTTATCCACACAATTGCACCTTTCAACCTCCTGCGCATATTCAGTTTGTATAGCAAAATATGATAGGTAAGCTTGATAAGCTTAATATATAAGCTTGATAAATAAGTCAATCAAGGAAAGGTTAACACCATAAAAGGTAAACACAAAGACGTCAAATCTGATATGACATATTGATGGTGCGTGCTGACATCACAACTATGAACTTGCACTATAAGCAAAACGATTGACAAATATCACCGGAATAAAATGTAATGGAAAAGTGACCAAAAGCATCTAGATTATTTTTCTTATCAGTGATGAAATTGATGTATCGAACAAAAAAGGCACTTCAGAATACAAAATATAATTAAGAAACATGTCAATAAATTATCTATATCTTACTGTAACATAATCATTACTTTCAAATATCACAGACAATGTATAAAGCGGTTGACAGACCTACTTGTGAAGTTCTGAGAATAAAAGGCATAATGAGACGCAGACATACCTGTGTTTCTCTTCCTCAATGCAGCTTGCCACAAAGCCGTTTCTTCTTGCAATGGAAGAATATCAGAGGATGAGACTTTATATCCCCAAAACACCCCCCTTGGTACGCGTGAAGCCTTGCACGTAGAGCACATGCGGGGGTGATTATTATCACTAACACTCAGACTGTCCAATCAGAATTCATCTACCGTTATCTATTGACAAACGTGATTGGATGGCACCGTCTGGAATGCATGGTGCGTTAACATAGTCCCTGGAAGCGCACTCGAAGATACGCCAAGAAATATTGACTCGATACGCTGTCAAGAAGTCCCCAATGACGGATGACGCCCTGGTCGAGTATTTGCACTAAGTGACGTGTCTTTAGCGACAGGCTCGATCGATATCCATGTTCACATTTAAGAATTAGTTAGATCTCAGCGATCACGTGAACGTGTTTGACGTCAATTAAGGAACAATTTGTCAGCCACCTGCAATTAACGTTGGCAATAATTGTTCATTGTATAACCGTGTCGGATGGTCTTCATCCATATTAAAGACATCTCTTTGTCAGAGCACTTGTGTTGGGCACAACTGTATAAACTGTTGTGTCGATGTGCGCTTAATCCAAGGTGACAGAGCCCAAGCGCTCTATTGCAATAGATAAGAACTGCTCCGTATTACCTGAATACCGGTATATTGCAAAAACGTTTATCAAACGATACATTTTGCTATATTTTTCTGAAAACTGGCACAATGAGTAAAGAGCATACAAAGTTGTTTGTGATTATCAGCATGGTTTAAAATAAAATCTATAGACACTTTCATTCACAATAAATGTTCTTCGCAGTAATTCAATGACAAACCAGCATACCATAATACTGTAAAATGTATATATTAAGAAAGAAAATACATGACCATAGAATCTATTTTTGAGATTGGTGTTATCAGAACCAAAATAGGCTTGACATGCACAAATAGTGTGACTGTCAAAGGCACAGGTTCCTAGTATATCGCAATACGGGTACCGTTGGCACTATACATGTCTACTATTGACATAATGTACCATCTCCCACAACAAACCCTCCTCGTTGCTCGAAGTGATCGTAGTGCTACTGACAGTCGTAAGTCTATGTTAAAGTATGGCAGTTACACTCATTTGTGTTCTACGAATGCTTTGAGTAACGGACACGAGTGTTACACGTCCTTCACATCACTTGCTGATTTTTCTCGCTAAAGTATATTTACAGATTTAAGTGCTAAGAACTTACATAGCTTGTTTACTAATTGATTTAAGGTTTTCATGTCGTTGGTGTTATATGTTCTAGTTTGTGTTTACACGCATTATAAAAATACATAATATAAGAAGCTGTTGTAGAAGCAGTATTTTCAATTACAAGAGACAAATGTAGCCATTAGGTTACTTTTGGACATGGGGAAAATGGATATTTTCTCATTAATCTTGCCCGAGAGTGGCGGTATATTGGAAAATAAGACACCAAGATCATTGAAGCTGATTGACATTTGGAGGTTAAAGTCAGTTAAAACATCCTGTGTCCAGATAAAATCACCACAGTTACCTTAGTGGTTTCTAAAACCGAAAATGTGAACTGTTGAAATCTGTTTGAAAGTGGGACTTAATACACCATAGCGTTTTAGAGTGGGTAGCCATCAACGAACATCTGTCCATTTACATCAGTGGATAAGTTCGGTGTAATCCTGCTTTGAAAAACCTCAGCAATAGTCTTATCAGTGTGAAGTAGGAAAAAACCCGACGTGTTGTAGCTCATTACATTTGGTGAAAAAAAATCTTTCGAAATAAT
Source organism: Haliotis asinina (assembly GCF_037392515.1). Lineage (NCBI taxonomy): Eukaryota > Metazoa > Mollusca > Gastropoda > Lepetellida > Haliotidae > Haliotis > Haliotis asinina. Next base: position 15,955,983 of record NC_090293.1, on the reverse strand, counting down.
AAGAGAAATGAGAATTATCTGCATGGGTCCATATTTTCGAAGCGTTTTTAGAGCTGGGGTTGTAGAAAGTCAATGTTATTGTGTGGCACTTTCAAATATCTTAGGGCTAAGAGAGCTTCGAATACATAGGCCCCAATGTTTATGAATTGCTGTCAATTAAATATGATATGTGAATATGTATTAAATGTAGTGGCATGCAGAAACAAAAACGTGAATGGGCAAGTCAGTTTTCCTCTAAATTCTTGTCACTGATGCATCAAAATTGGATACGTCTTCCAAATCTTGAGGCCTCGGTTAACGTTTGAGCAGGTGCCGTATTTATTAATTCTTCGTGGGTAGATTGCATCATGACTTTATGATCTGGTCTGATTGTTGTTTAACGCCACAGTCAGCAATATTTTATGGACCAGGCAAGCCAGTGATCAACATCTGTCTACGAAATTTGGCTACGATGACATGTGTCAACAAAGTCTGCGAGCCTGACCACCCGATCCCGTTAGTCGCCTCTTACGACAAGCACAGTCACCTTTTATGGAAAGCATGGGTTCCTGAAGACCAAGTTCTTAACGCCTCACGGCAAACACCTTGTGGTGTGTAGTCCTGTGCGTAGAGCCCAGGTTCCAAATCAGTCAAGCAACGATGGCCGCTGACATGATGGGTGACGATGTGTGACAGCTTGCCTCCACAGAGTTCCTAGGACTTCACGATCAGTTCTACCCCAAAACTGAAGCAAACGTGGCACATATCACATCTAGGATATCACTCTAGGCAAATGAGTTTGTTCATAAATTGCATCATTTTATCCAGCAGTGAATGGGTACCCGGTGGATAAGCCATACGACTGTTAACCTCCTAGGGGTTTACAGGCAGTTGGGCTATCTGCGTTGATGATGTGTTAGTTCCTTGAGCATGCGTGGAAACATGCGCTGTATAAGTATCCATTATTGTCATTAATGCTCCCGATAAAAGACTGTAAACAATCTTGAGCAGAGATGGACCAGACAAGCCTTTGACGTAAACAAAACGCACTGAGTGAATGATGTTTAAAAACTAATAATAAATAGTATACAAACTGTCCAACAGACGAAAAACATTAAACAACATCTGGCAAGTTCGGCTCGTTCCACAGAGCGATACAAGGGGATGTCAAAAAGTAGTGAGCCTCACCACGACGGTGATATAAATGCAGCAATTTTATGGTTTATTTTTCTGCATAGTATTTGTCAACCTCAATTGATTTGCTATGTAACAGCCTGACAATCCCCATTGGTTTGCTGTTAGTCTTGGCTGATTATGGCGGGGATACATTCATTACCATTTTGAACATATTTTATATGATATTACCTGTGGACATACCATTATTCCAGGGGTACCAAATGACATATCGTTTTCATTTTCTGCAGTTATTTTACAAATATTATACCCCACTGTGTTGTGACAAGTCATATCTCGTGAACCACATTTACCCACATATGTGAAACTTTGGATATGATTTTTTAAGGATCCCTTCACAATAAAATGGTAACTTTACAAACATTGGACATTGAGAATATAGATAGACTCACTACTTTCTGACACCCCCTGGTAGCAGCGGTACGACTGGCGTCATTTAAAGTATGGGAGTTACTATCGCCTTTACGCTAAATCGCTTTGTTGACTTAAATTGTTACAGAGAAGTTTCCTCCAGAGTTTGTAAAGTACTGGAAGTTGTTTGTGCCTTTGAAGTCATGTCTTGATGGGAAAAGGATTACGCCATATTAGTGGATAACGCGTTGGCTCATCACGCAGGTTCAACTTCCGACATGGTCACAACGTGTAAATGTCCTTTCTGTTCATCAGCCTCTTCATACAGGTCGTATACTGCATAAAATCCTTCTGAAAGATGTGATTTCATAAATATTGTTTCATTCTGTTGAATGAAATGAATTAGACAGAAAGTGTTTTCTTCTTTCTTCTCAACCAAGGGAGGTAATTTTGTCCGATAGGTGGCGCTGTTAAGGGTATAAGTAAAGAGAGAATTTCAAATATCGTCTCTCTCGCTCTAGACAAGACAGTGTTCCTATCATTTCATATGCATTTGCATAATATCTCATATAATAAAATATCTCATATAATAAAATATCTCATATAATAAAATATCTCATATTCTGTTTTGGTGTTGCAGGTGGTGGTTATATTTGACCGTGATGGTTGTGAATTAAGCACAGTGTCGTGCTTGTGAGCAGTGTTTGCTGTCTGGAGTTAAGTGCTATTGATGAATTTTGTGTCAGGTTAATTCCTGTATGGGTAGTAAACCAAGTTTGTTATGTGGAGCTGATTTGCTTTTACATTCTACAGTGTATGGTTACAATGTATAGTTGTGGCAGAGCCTTTATAACACGGACTTGTGATTTTACCCGTCTGCGATGGCTGTATAATATCCTGTCATATAATTGAATGTATTATAATTGTTACTATGTAAAAATGAGCAGCAATATTTTGCAAATTAGGCTGCATAGCCTTGAGAATACTGTCATGACTTTGTTATCTTGTGGTGAGACAAAATTTATTTCATTTTGCATCATGTTGTAATACTATATACTTCCCAGTAAGAAATTTCGTTGGGAGGGCACAGTTCCAAAGTTTATTCTCATGTTTGAGGTCTGGTTCCTGTGGCGGGCTAGTTATACTCAACATGGTGATGTTGTATTGTATGTTATGTAATATACTTATCTTTATATAAGTGCTAGTTTTCTGGAATGTGGTTTTATGAGGAATTTGTAAAACGGAATAAATCTGTCATGTGTCGCTGAGCGGCCGTTTCAGTGTTCTGAATGTGTTGTGTTTTTATTAGGAATGAGCTCTGTTTTGGGAAGGAAATGAAGGTTTAGTCTAAAATGAAAACGGTTAGATCATCCTAGTTTAACATATCTACTATAGATAGATGTATGAAGTAACGGTATCTAAAAGATCAAAATCTCAGACAGCGTACAGACTACACGAACTGAGGTGGGTAGTAAAAACAAGCTTTCAAAGTAATGGATAATGGGTCTATGCAATGTCACACTATCACAAACCCCAGCGTAAACACGTAAATAATCTCCGGCGTACAGAAAAGGACAGAAGTCTGATGACGGCACGAGTCGTTATTTTTCTTGAAGGTTTGGGATCAGTTCTTGATGTTGGCTAGAAGATGTTGACGGGGTCGAACACGACGATCCCAGAGGTTTTCTGTCGGGAGTATGTCTGAGTGAGTGAGTGAGTTTAATTTTACGCCGCTCTCAGCAATATTCCAGCTATATGGTGGCGGTCTGTAAATAATCGAGTCTGGACCAGACAATCCAGTGATCAACAACATGAGCATCGATCTGCGCAATTGGGAACCGATGACATGTGTCAACCAAATCAGCGAGCCTGACCACCCGATCCCGTTAGTCGCCTCTTACGACAAGCATAGTCGTCTTTTATGGCAAGCATGGGTTGCTGAATGCCTATTCTACCCCGGGACCTTCACGAGTCGGAATATATTTGATGAACATCCAAAGCAACATGATGACGTTGTCGACTACAAAGATGTTGTGTATAGTGCTGGCTGTGTGGACTCTGATCACGTGAGAGCTGATGTAGAATGGTAGGACAATGGACAACGGACATTTGGACAATGAATAGCACCCATGTAATGCTGAGATATCAAATATCCGTCAAGGATGACCAGTGGCCTTTTCGGCTGCAAAAAATTATTTCCCACACCAAACCATCCCCCCACCACACGACACGACCTCCGGAAATCGTTTCAGATTCCGTAGATGTGCAAACACGAGTCTTCCTCTCTTCCATCTGATGACTGCCTCTAGCTTTCCTAGCGTTGCGTTGCGTTGCGTTGCGTTGCGTTGCGTTGCGTTGCGTTGAAGATTGTTATGTTCAGATGCAAGTCACTGGGAGAGTATATGTAGGTGAAAATGAAGATGTAAAGTCCCCTGTGTAATAGCAACTGTTATGTACTACTATTGAATATTTCATGTTATTCAGATTATCACCCTTGTCATCAAAATGTACATCAACATCGTGATCTTCGTATGCCGTTTTCTTACGACCTATCCATAAAGGAATAAAGTTATGTTCTGTCAGGCGAGTCGCAGTATTACCAGCAGCAACCAAAAGTTGTATCAATGTGGGCATAAATCGTTTGTTCCAAACTGTATCATTCTCAGGCCTCGCCTGGTGGTGCCATTTCAGTAGTATTATGTTTATCAGTGTGAGTGTGAGTGTGAGTGTGAGTGTGAGTGTGAGTGTGAGTGTGAGTGTGAGTGTGAGTGTGAGTGTGAGTGTGAGTGTGAGTGTGAGTGTAAGGGTGTCTCACACCACATCTGACTGCAAGTGGCCAAGCGACGGGCGTTTTTTTCTTCCTTTCTGTTAAAGTCGAAACCAAACTGTCGCAAAACAAACAAAATCACTCTCCCTTCTAAAACACAAAACATAACACAAGTTTCTATTGGGCGTTAGTTTACAGTGTAACACTCATGCTTGCCATGGTGATATATGCGTTTCTGTGTTGCTTAATCACAACGTGCATTCTGCAATGGAATCATTTTCCACAAGCCATATCGCATTTTTATCGCTTCAGGTATTTCTAGCAACAAATATATTGACATCTGAAGTATTTCATGGCATGTCCCGAAATGTCATTGTGAAGTAAGGCACACGGTATTATAATACATGTGAGTCACATGAGGGATGTCAATCCGTCCTCCCCAGTCCCCCATCCCAAGGATTCATTCGGACCATGAAATATTCTCTCGTCGCAATCAACTGGAGATTACACGTCTCATGTCTCACTCACTTAGAAGTATATATTTATCGCATGCCTTTCTCCCTGACAGATGGATGTGTATTTTATGTCTCCCTGACAGATACACGTTCATCTCACGTCTCTCCCTAACATATGCAGGTTTATCTACTATATCTCTCGATGACAGATGCATGCTATCACATGTCTCCCTGACAGATGCACGTTTGTCTCGTGGCTCTCTCTCTCTGACAGATGCACGTTTACCTCATTTCTCTCTCCAGACGGATGCACGTCCATCTCATCTCTCTCCCTCTCTCTCAGACAGACGCACGCTCATCTCATATTTCTCCTCCTGACAGATGCACGTCTATCTCATGTCTCTTTCACAGATGCACGTTTATCTCCTTTCTCTCTCCCCGAAAGATACTTTGATGTCGTGTCTATCCCTGGCAGATACACTTTTACGTTGTGTCTCTCTCCCTGACGGATGCACGTTATCTCATGTTTCTCTCCCAGACAGGTGCACTCTTATCTAACATATCTCTCCCTGACAAATGTACATTTATCTGCTGTACCCCTCCCTGACAGATGCACTTCAACTCTTCTCTCTCTCTTTTTTTCTCTCTCTCTCTGACAAATGCACGCACATTACATGTCCTAGCGTAGGTGCATGTCCTAACGCATCTATATGTTTTATCCTATCCGTGTTTGATACAATCTTTTTTATCAAAAGCAGGTTTTCGATAACATATATTTATGTGACATGCACTTTTTCCTAAATATACATTTAAACCTATCATCTTGTTTTATATGGTTAGTGTTAAATTGTTAGATTTCTCAGGTATGGGATTTAGTTTTATTTGTCTGTATATTTTGTTGTCAGAAATATATGCCATGTAACACGAAACGCAATCTCATTTTTCCGAACCCTCAAACCCGAACCCTAGTTGTAAATGTTTCATTAACAATATAGCTATGTTCATTTTAAAAAACTAAAATTTTGAACAGAATGTTCTATAAATGCAAGAAACGTGAAAACTTCAGACAACAAAACCCGATACTTCTATTTAGACTTACACCCAAACATGTATCAGAGTAATAGGCTATTTAAGTAAAATATCATACTTGCGATTCTCAAATGTCCTCGAAACTTGAAGAAGTCAGTTTATACTACTGCAATTTAAGCCATACTTAGCAATGTGTTATTGGAAATATACCATGGGCACCTGAGAATAATAACGTTAGACAATGTTTTCAAGACATCATTTTTATCATTAGTAGCATTGTTTTAAAAAGAGTTTGATGCTTTATAAAACTGCAATGTGCGAGTACTTCTGCGGTATTTATTACTATTGGAATGAAACAGAAGTTTGATGTAGGTCTGATGTTCACACACCTGTATGAAATTAGTCTGGGGTGACCCGAGTCGCTATTTAATTTGACCCGAAATAACATGAGGTGCACGCTGTTTACATACTGCATCCGGGTATGATGCCTACTCCTTGCATACTGCATCCGGGTATGATGCCTACTCCTTGCATATTGCTTCCGGGTATGATGCCTACTCCTTGCATACTGCATCCGGGTATGATGCCTACTCCTTACATACTGCATCCGGGTATGATGCCTACTCCTTACATACTGCATCCGGGTATGATGCCTACTCCTTACATACTGCATCCGGGTATGATGCCTACTCCTTGCATACTGCTTCCGAGTATGGTGCCTACTCCTTGCATACTGCTTCCGAGCATGGTGCCTACTCCTTACATACTGCTTCCGGGTATGATGTCTACTCCTTGCATACTGCGTCCGAGTATGATGCCTACTCCTTACATACTGCATCCAGGTATGATGCCTACTCCTTGCATACTGCTTCCAAGTATGGTACCTACTCCTTACATACTGCTTCCGGGTATGGTGCATGAATGTGGCAGGTTGTTTCCGGGTATGGTGCATACTTGTGACACATTGTTTCCGGGTATGGTGCATGCTAGTTCCAGATAAAGTGCATGCTTGTGACAGAATATTTCCTGGTAAGATGCCTGGTTGTGATAGATTGTTTCCGAGTAAGGTGCATGTTTGTGACAGTTTCTTCCCTGGTATGGCGCATGTTTGTTCCGGGTATGGCACAGGTTTGTGACAGATTGTTTCCCTGGTATGATGTATGCTTGTGACATGTAAGGTGCATGTTGTTTCCAGATATGGTGCATGCTTGTAGGACACTGATAAGTCGCACACACTTGTCTCCAAGCATGACACATGTTCCCCGCAGAGCGTTCCTAAAATATTCCTTATTTGTATCTGTAATATCACATGTGCTATATCTTGGAGGTAACAAAATGAATATCGCATTGTATACATGTCTGGGATAAGCTTGGAAGACAAACTGGACACGTGTCAGGATTTTGATTTGGTTGAGAAAGTATATCGTAATGATACAAAATGACATAATGATACAATTTTTCAGGGACAGTGATAAATAATTGCATTGAATCCTGAGAGGAAGTTTTATGCCGCACTGTGAATGGATTTGTGTGACTGCGAAGGCTATTTTAACGCTATATATCATATTTGTGAGGATGGTATTATTCTATATCGCGAGAGGCATAACATCATGATATATAGCAAAGGGGGGGGGGGGGGGGGGGGGTCGCGAAAGATATCATATATCAATATCGGGATTTATATCGAATCATGTGGAGAGTATTGCGATATGTATCAAATCGTGGTTAGACTTCTGACAAATACCCTTTCATAACATTTCCGTGAATCATACAATATGTTGATTAAAAATCATTTGTTCAGACCAGTCTCTGCGAGGCAGTTCCTGAAAGCCTGATATGGTAATCATGGCTACATCTGTGTAGCATTTTCCTATTTTCTTCTGTGTGTAAAATGTAGGAAGAAAAGTGCTGAACATTGTGAAGTGCTGAACATTGTGAAGTGCTGAACATTATCAAGTGCTGAACATTGTCAAGTGCTGAACATTGTCATGCGTAGTTCTGGGACTGCCGCCTCGCCTAGTGGGGGATTCATTGTCCAGCCATGGCAAGACGACACCTTAATGTTCTGACAATTAAAGCTCTGACACACCAGAAAACAGTGATTCACGTTAAATGTCAAATGACAATCCGCACAGCGTAAACGACCCAAAAATGTTTGAAATCAGAACAGGACAAATTTTATTTTATTTGAACAAAACATAATGTGGATCAAAGTGTGTTACTTGCACATAACTCCGGTTTATGTACGTAATGAGCGAACACTAAATTAGGATTAAGAAGTAAAGTACAACTGATGAATTCTCCATAGTCAGCGATAGTAAGACGATGTCACGTTTTGACCTCACAGGAACTAGCCATTTGTATTGGAGCTTGTCCAAGGCTGTTGACTTCTTTTACATTTCTCCTACTCAAACATATTTAGTACTTTATTATATCAGGGAACTGTATGCATTTATTAGGTTTAGATTTGGATCTGCATTCACGAAAAGCTTCACATTTAAACAGGTAGTAGAATTCAACCGCTATAGCTGGGGGCATACACAGTTTACATGTCCTAAATTCCCTTTCCATGCCAAGCCAAAGGTCAGTCTCGACAGGCAGATTATGGTAACACGTTCAGTAATTCAGAAGAGGATAATACATTTGTTAAGGAGGTAGTTATCAAATGAAGGAATATTAAGAATATAAAATAAAACCCTTTGGACACCTCTCGACGTCAGGTCTTCAGGTTTTAGCAGGACAGTTTTAGTTTTAGTTAGATAGTGACTCGAAACACTTAGTGGGTCTTGAAACACATAGGACAGGACATAGAGGTTCAGTATTTGCCTTACAGTACTCGTCCAGACATTGTGTTCATTAACAATGTGCTACTGGTTGGCGTAGTTGAAGAGGATTGCCATCGACATGCACCACACGTAGCCGTCCTTACCTGGTGCCGTACGCACTTGATCCACACGTGTTCTGGGGTAGTAAATTGTTCGTTAACTGCATCTCATGTCGAGTGCAATTCTTAATCTCTCAAGAATTTTCCTTCGAACCATCAGCAAATTCAGCACACGTGTTTGTGGTTAAACATATTTGCCCATATTGACTTCCATATGATGTATATTTTCAACTGATTTCTCCAAATGTGACGTTTCGTTTTTATTAGTATATTTCCAGAAAATTTTTTTTTTTTACTAATTCCTGTTGCCGCCTACCTAATTTATACATTTTATGTCTTCTTGCAACCTTACGAAGTGAGATGTCCGTCCTTCATGTGAACATGCTTCCATTACAATGTGATTGGCATTGGTAGAACTAAAGAGAAACGACTCTGTTAAAATGCCAACGATATTGATTTAACGTCAAAGATATGCATAAAAGGATGGAATTTAACACTGCAGACTGGATAATGTATATAATTATCACAACATATACCGAGGGAAGAAAATGTAAGATTTCTATAAAATAGTGCATTTGTTATGAGAAATAACATCTAAATACTTGTATGTTCTAATCATTGTTTTACCAATCCAAATTCACTGATAGAGAAAGACACCATCTAAACGTTGGTGATGTAGACACCCTTTTAACCCTTTTGTCAGCGCCTCAACTTTCGTTGACGCAGGCGAGCAGGCAGCCGTGCGTGCGTGCGTGCGTGCGTGCGTGCGTGCGTGCGTGCGTGCGTGCGTGCGTGCGTGCGTGCGTGCGTGCGTGCGTGCGTGCGTGCGTGAGTATGGTTATACATCGCCTTTAGCAAAATATGAGCAATATCACCGGGGTGGGCATTAGAAATCAGTTTCACACATTGTACCAACCCGGGTCTTCAACCAGACGCCTTATCCACAAAGCTACCCAACCACCGTGCATGATGATGATAAAAGAGAAACGACAAAAACCTTTTCCACGTCCAGAAGAAATATCTGCAAAAAGTCGACGGTATAATTTTGACTATATCAAGAGTACGTTCTTGTTTGACTCTGCATTCAACAGTTTTTTTAACTGTACGACGACGTTTGTAAACGGTCTAGTCTAGATCATACAGTAGTGTGATTGACACCATTCTACCCTTCCTCAAAACGAACCTTGAAAGTCCGGCTTGAAATTGGCACAAGCGTGGATCGTTTTGCATGCTGTTTTATCACATGGTTATCTCTCCTAGAAGCAATAATTTTCAGTCCGATACCAAATTCCTGGAATATTATCAACAAACAAACAACCAAGCAGGCAACACAGCTACAAGCGGCTTAAAACTGTTTTCATTCGCTCATGTTTACAATGTCTTATCCCATTGGTGTCGTCAGTTGTTCATGCTATCATCCTCAGATCTTTGCTTATTTACAGAACGTGCAGATGAAGAATTTCTAAATGCAGCCTATGCCGTCAGCGACGGTATCCTTTAATTAATCGCTCTTTTGCCGACACAACATCAATAAAAACGAGACGATACTCGTTATTCCGTTATGACCCTCGTTCTTAAAAGGTCGGTTGTGTGTGAAAGGCCAGTTGCGAATCTCAGTGATGAGTCATCATACTATGTTTCATCTGACACACTTGCTGTGACAGCAAGCTGGTAATTTAACAGTTGTAAACACGGTGATGAAGCTTCACATGCTGTGGTATATACAGGTACCGACTATATGTATGGCTTACAGAGAGCGAGAGCATGTTGATATTGCAGCACTGGTGAAGGTTGTGATGAAGCTACAACATCACCTACTAGGAAGTTTGAAGAGTGTATTCATAATATTTAATGTGTTCACAAACGTGACACATCGTGGCATATAGACAAAACGTTCAAACCGCACAAGCAAAAATCAGTTTATAGACAATACCCCAGTCACAGTCTACCTTTAGCTTCCACACTAAAGCGGACCAACAAAATTTGACCAGATTCCAAAGCCTGACTATTTTCAGCAATGTTAAAAACGTCTCATTTAAAGCTGCGATTCAAACAGGTATCTGAACGGTGAACATGAGTGCATGTGTATTGTCCTTCACTTCAATGGGTAGAGCGACTTGCACGTGCAAATAATTGACATTAGGAGGAAGGTGGATTTCCATATTGACAATTTGAATAAATAATTTGTAATAAAATGTGTTGGAACTTTAATGAACGTAATAATGACATTTCAACGGCAACTAAATTGTCTTCCCATACACTTCACACGCAAACGCACACACACACGCACTTATATACACACACACATATTATATATATATACCACATATACCAGTAGCTTGACAATTCACCCTTCGTTAATGGTAACGCTAGCGCTAGTTTTTAAAAATGCATGATGATTGTATTCTACTCTCGGTAAGCCGAGATACATAACACTGGTATGTTCCAAGGCACAGTTAACAGCCGAAACAGAAACCTTTGTGTAAGGACCTTTGTGTAAGGTCCAAGTCAAGATATGCCCATCTGTTTTACACAGTCATGAACAACACCCCGTACCACGACCACGATGTGAAATACTCCACAATCGTGATGAGTTAGTTTGTTTATATCCTGTAGCTAGATTAGCTTCAGGTAAGGCTTCATTCCAGGAAGAACGGTTGATCATCACTAATAGGATGGTACATTTGTCCTATGTCAGGTTTCACTTCTTTGTATTATATTTCTATTTCACGACATTGTAGTGTCGGTGCATATGTGTACAGTTGGGCTATTTGGGGCTCTTGGTTGATTGTTAGAGTTAGTGATCACAGATCACAGAAATGAAATCAAAACCGTTAAGGCAAACAAGGAACATGACGATGGAATTACAGCATAGTCTAGTTATTGTGACACCGATCGTCTAGGGGAAAATATGACATATTACCCAGGGTGGTATTATAACCAGGTAGGACAGTTACAATGTACAATGAACAAGGTGATTTTAGCTGATGTCTCCTGTAACGAACCTTTGTTACGGTTAAGAATTTAACGTGACAAACGATGTACACAGAATATACAGAAAATACACACTCGTAACACCTTGAATTAAATTTTTGTATTGTATTTCCTACCTTGTTTGTTTAGGGTGTCAACTCAGAAACCCTTTGGATTATATTTGTGAAGTTCAAGTCAGTTTGTGTAAAATGTTCGGTCCGTAAACAAACTAAGTAATAAGAATACTTGCTTCTCTTGGATGGTTGATTGGATGAGCGGTGGAGTGAGTGAACGATTAATAAATAGATGAAGGGGTAAGTGAGTGAGTCAACACTAATTTCTATTGGTTCATTCTCAATATTTTCACATCTTTGTCCTCAAAACAGAATCGGTGGTTAATGGAAAGTATGTACTCATTTTACATTCTAAAAACGTCATATGTGGTTTTGTTTGTGACAGAATATAATCCTGAATCAGGGTTGTCCAATGCCCGCCCCCGTAAGACTTGTATATACAAATTATACAACGACTATAAATCCGCGCAGGAGGAAACAGCGCATCGAGACACTTTCAAACATTTCTTTACCACACATACTGGACACAATTTACCGCGGCGAATAATCCCCAAACAGCATCAGATAAGAATAACTTTAGCCGGAGGCCGTAGAAATCTCAATTAGGCGGCTCTATAATTAATTCAGATGCACCGACGACTGATGAAATGACCAACGTTACAACGTAACCGACAACATTAAGGCGATTCCTTTGGGAGATTATCTATGCTTGGCCGAGTCCTCGCCAAAATTCAGCTCGAGATGTCAACGCTGTATTTCCTTAACGTCTTCGAAGCCAGGTTTCCACGCATCCTTGACACGAACAGGAGAAATATATCTCTGCCGACGAGTACTAAGTTAATGTTAGGGAACTTTCGGCGGCCATGTTGGGAATATTTTGGGATGAGTGTAATGACTGTGCGGTTTCCTTTAAGCATCACCATGTTGTTGTCTGATACGATCCATATACACTACATTTTAATTCAGCGTAATCAAGTATTCAAATAAATGTCAGATGCCGGTGAAGGTTGTGTTGATTTTCTCGTTATGAGCGTGATAAATCAACTGAACATTATTATGGCGTAACAGTCACATTATAGGCTGGTAAACTGATTGAATGGGTACAATTTTACGCGGTACAGCGGCATGGTGGACAGGCTGGTGATAAGGATACTTGTTCTGTGTGCGGGGATGCTGTAGTTGGTTGAGTGAGTGAGTCAGAGGTGTTTGACACTGATTTGACAAATAAGTCATGTCACGACCCGCCAGGTTCCTGTGACCACTGACCTTTTGACACCTGCCGTACTACATAATTTGTCTCAGCACATATTCTTTTAAATCCGATCAATGTACATAACTGTTACGACTAAATTAGACGGGGATAATCACATGGAATGAACGACCATGCGAGCTGACATGCTTAGGGCTGACCGTTTTGTTGATCGATGCATGAGACCAAAGAGATAGATGGACGGATGGATGGATAGATAGATAGATAGATAGATAGATAGATAGATAGATAGATAGATAGATAGATAGATAGATAGATAGATAGATAGATAGATAGATAGATAGATAATACTGGCATCCAACAATCAGATATTTTCCATGCTATTCTGGCATCGTCATCCTGAATACCAGCTGGCACTAGATACGCGGCATAGCAAAACGGCTTGGCACTCTATTTGATGTTGTGGGGTCAGCTTAAGTTGAAGAAATATATTAATCTATAAATTACTGGCAAAATGTGTTTTTTATCCGTCAATCTGAAGTAAGAATGTATTTTGTGGCTGGAACCTTGTCAACAGTTTGAAGTCTAACTGTTACGATATTTTCTTAAAAAAGATGTATATAAATGAAATTCCAATTCCCCATCAGACCATCAAATGGTCGATCATTTGGCATGTATTGTCGGCGGCACGGTTTCAATGGCTTTCATGTGAAGTCAATGCTTTACTTCTCAGTATGATACTTCTTTAAGCATGTTCTTGCAAACTAAGCTATAACACACATTCACAAGGGCTGAGGCTAGTCCAGTGGTCGAAGCGTTCGCTCGTCGCGCCAAAGATCCGGGTTCGATTCTTCATATGGGTACACTGAGTGAAACCCATTTCTGTTGTCTACCACTTGGATACGGCTTAAAATCAAATCCACTCGCACTTTCGTGTCTGTCACCTTCCAAGGTAAAGCTTCACATTCATGTGTCGTCATCTGTACCCAGCTGCTCAGAACGATGACATGGACAACATGCAGGCTACAGTCAGCCTTCGATTTATGTTTCATTAAGGTAGACATCGACGTTCCCAAGGAAGGTCCGGGTTACAACTGATCAGCAACATCCCATGAGACGTTTGTTACTACATACTGCAAATATTTGTTGCCTGAATACTATGATGTCTGCATGGACAGTGTGTAGAAAGTATGTTTGTCTTTGTTTGTGGGTTAACGCCGCACTCAGTGATAATCCAGCTATATGTCGGTCTGTTAGTATTCTATTCATGATTTGTTAATACTTAAAATATGTGTCACGGCATATACCATTCAAATATTTGCAAACCTAACAAATTGAAATTGACAGCGATTAATTAAGCATACATGATTCGTTCCCTTGCCAGATTTTGTTATAATTCGGGAGTTTTATCATCGGAACTTGTGGTATTACAGATGACTGACGCGCTAAGCCTCCGAGAGTGACATGTGTCGATAGCCAAGTCGAGCTGTACCTAACTACGTCAGACTGCCAAAAAAAGATTTCATGTGAGAGTCTTGAATTTGAGATGAAAAACTAAACCGTTCTTTTAATTCTACATCTCTTTTTTATTACACTCAGACTAGATTGATACAGTCGGAAACATCAACATTTAGAGAACACTTAGAGTTGAAACCTATGAAATGGACGTCATAATCTAGTAGTGTATAATTTAGGATTATGTTACTGTTTTGGAATCCGAAAAAAGCACACACAAAGCCTTGGACATTAATCAATCAATCAATCAAACAAACAAACAAACAAACAAACAAACAAACAAACAAACTCTGTTCTAAAGCGATAATTCAGATTTAGTTATAAACAACCTAAGAATACAGTGGAAGGTGCCTAATCCGGCACTCACTGGGACTGGATTGTAAAGCTGATGATACATGTACAAGCCACGGAAGGGACTGAGATTTTATGCCGCTCTTGACAACTTCCTGGCTTAGACAGATGCCGGTTTTGACAGCTTTCACTGTATGTAAAATGCAATAACCTTTGGAAATGAGTCTCTATTCAGAACACATCAGTAATATTGCAGATCCGATGAAAATGAAGGTTGGTAAGCTAGATGAAATGTTCCAACCTACACCATGCTAGTTTTCGAACCGAAGCTTAACTAACAAATCATACTTGGTTTCTATTATTTTTTTAAATCTTTCAAACAAAAAGAATTCCTAAATATCATAAAACGTTGTCATTTGATACTAGTGCTGGAAAGACAACCCCGGTGTCGCATATTTAAAATAGATTGTTATATCGCTTTCATATTATACAGTCGAGCACAGTTGTATCGAACTCTGATAACTCGATATCTCGGTTGTCTCTATATAACACCTCGGTTCCGGCTAAATCCTTCATTAATTTGTCATTATTCAAGCTCTTTTAACTCGACATGGATGTCTCGATGTTTTGGATATCTCGATATCATGGTCCAAGAAAGCAATATTACCCTGTTAACTCGATATTTTGCAAAATATGTAACATAAGATTCACTGACACTTTACGTGTTCATGATATTGTGTTTGTATACCTATCAAGATCCTCCAAAATGGCAATGTTTACAGGTATAGTGTGCACCATTGGTTTATTAAACTTCAAGATCACATCATAGGATTTTATAGTACTACTGTTTTCCTTCTCTGTATAGTAATGTTTTATTTTCGTTGACAACAAGCATGTTCAAGTGTCACACACAACGCTAGATTGGGATTTGGCACCAGTTTATGAATGATGTATTGACATAAACTTAAACACCAGGTGTTTTTAATTCTGTGCGAAAACAACCATCGTGTGAAACGCGTTTTACAAAGATTGTGTACACCTAGCAAATAAACAACACAAAATATGTAAAACATTGCTTTTCAGTTTGTATGCCAAAAGTACCAGATGTGCGCTTACTTATAAAACTTCAGCATATATGAGAGTTATATGAGAGAATCGGAACTTTTTTCAAGAAGTATAAATCACATGGGTACTTTCAAAAACATTAAGACACGGGTAACATGAAACATATATTTAAAGCGGAAGCTAAGACAGTAGAATTTAAAATGTCTGTTAGTGTTCGACTTATAGATTTAAAATTTGCATCCAGATGTGTTCTTCCTGATTAAAGACACAATGGAGCAATAATATACCAAAACAAAACGTTTGAAGATAAAATTAAAGATACCAAATATGATATTACATTCCAGAAAGTAAAATGTTGACATACAAAAGTAACATACTTCCTTTGTCTCACACCACAATCGCACAGTAACCCTTGCCATATTCCCGAGAGAACCGTTCAATATTGGAGCGAAAGAAATCGGAAACGCATGGAGCAAGTCAAAATATGGAATGGCGTCGGCCATTATTTATGTCAGTGATGCATCAAATGTGTTGTGTCCTAACATAAAAAAAATCTTTAAAAACTCTCTGAAGACTTGAACATTTTTTTCCGAACAACCTTTGCACAAAAGTCGCATGACATTCTTTGAAATGTTGGTGAAAAGAGCTTGCTCGATTGAATCTGAAATATGTAATCTGTAAATACCAAAGCTGGGTCTGTCTTTTGGAATGTTGCTGGACAGCTTGGCGGAGGTTTGCCTTGTCTCCCTGAAACTTAATCTTATCGTATCATGAACAGAATTGCAGTCTCACCCGTTTTTCTTTTCACATTCGGGAAAGTTAATTATCGAAATGATCTTTTCGATGATTTTCGTTTAGAGAACGATGTTAGACCAGTATATACCTCAACTTCACGTTGACGTTTCGACCGCATTGCTTTGTTTTAATGCTGCCAATCCGAGCAGAAATTCTGACTTTTATGCATAAAGATAGGGCCGCAAGGAAGCGAGCACAAATGGTGCCCAAGGACATGCCTGTGCTAAATATTTTGTGATATGTATTACTCAAATGCTATCAATGATGAGGTCAAGCATTTGACATATCATTTTCTCAGTAAACTCTAATTACAAGTTCATGTTTTGACAAATTATCATGAACATCTGAAGACAGGCATAGGTATGTCAAAGCCCATCTCGTTTATTATCAAGTGCTCCTTGGATCAGGAGTGATGTACAGTAGTGGTTTACAATTAGGAAACATCATTGACAGAAGCAAATCCTTTGAGCTTTTGAGGATCGGCAAGGTATTAATTATGTTGGTCTCAAATGGCGCATTTGATAAATGGTACATCCTGTACTAAGAGGTATGTAATATTAAGAGAAGTGTACGTCAATATTAAGAGTTCCCTAAATGTAAGGACGATGTTGGCACTTCCTGTATATTGAGAAAAACAGCGTGAAATGATTTTGCTCAGACACGACAAAAAGTTCAGGTTCTGTGCGGTCATTGTGTAATATTCCCCTGAACACAGCTCCAAAGGGCCTTTGGATAATGACGTGAAACCCCCTCTCTGCTGCTGCTGTGGTCGTGATGGAGTAGAACAACCGGGATTCACTGCTGGTGGGGGATGTCACTGACCTCGCGTGAATGGGTTCTCATGTGACTGTTATAAACACAGAACGCCAACGCAAGGGAATAATCAGTCTCGATATAAATGAAAACCGACAAAACATTTCCATAATCATAAGAATTTTCTACTAAAGGCGGGTTCCGATTATAGCAAACAATGCGGTTATTTTCAGCGATCTTCTCATATTTCCACATTCAATGAAATGAATACAAAACGCCTTTCAGGAAGTTGTCACGATGCCGAGGTGGCATAGTGGGTTGGGTCTCGGAATTTATGTACTGGCGATTCGGAGAGTATGGGTTCCAATCCCGGATGGAACTTAAGTCAGAAAAAAACTTTATTGAGAAACATATAATCCTCAAAATAACATAAGCTGTATGCTAAAAAGGACTGTGTTTCATGGTCTGCTATGCTGAAGACTGGAAATTCTCTGGCGTTCTATATGTACGAACGATTATGAAATAGTTTTGAGACCAGTTGTCCGCGAACATGAAAATAACACCTGTAAAGCATAATTAAAAATAACATTCGTCTCTAACACGAGCTTCAATGTTAATCACTCTTCCAAGCCAGTGACTGTAATTGTTGTGATGCTTTGGTCAAATTTGCTTACTTGTGGAAACGAGGATCTTGGTATAATGCAACAGGATTTATCATTGAACAGGAAATGGAATTGTGGGAAAAAAACTCTCCATATTCATGAGGATGCCCACAACGACGCATGGAGTGGATGTTTACCACTCTGGCGAATCTTTCGCATACATAACCTTCGTATCGGTCTACAAGAAGACAACAATTCAACATTTTACGATCAAATTTGTATGACGTCTTGCTTGTCTTTTTTCTATCATGAAACTCAAATTCATTTGAAAACCGATATAAACGTACATAGTCTGAAGGTAGGAGTCATATTATTTGTGACACATTAGACGCCAAGCTTTTGATAGGGCTACAAAAACTGATATTTTTTTAAAATCGGAACTATGAGCCTGAATATTTAAGAAAAACATCTCCAAACGTCTTGCACCAATCTGGTGTGCCCTACAAATTTCATTGTTTCAAAGGTCAGAGGCATGAAATATTTTTTACATGCATGTTGTAATACAAATGTAACCTTTTATGAATAACACGAATTTATGATGAGCAGTCAGAATATATACTGCATTCTAATGAACAAATGAAAGCGACAACCCCTTTCTACATTTCCCTCTTTCAATCGCATGTGTTAATAAGGCACGATGTTATAGTGACGGTGGCAAACGTTCTCTCTAAGGTGAGAGTATGCTGATGCTGCCACATTGGTGGCAATCCGTAGACATTCAACAGCATCTCAACTGCATTGCGCATATACTCAGAAAGAAAAATAAACGGAAACATCTATACAAGTCCTAGCCCTTCAGTAATTATTGTTTACGCTTAACGTCGCACGTCGTACATAGTAAGAGGGGCGGTGGGGTAGCCTAAAATGTTTAAATAGTCCGCGCATCTCAGTGAAGACCCAGGTTCGATTTCCCACTTTGGTCCCCTGTGCGAAGCCCATATTTTGTGTCACCAGTTGTGCTCACTATGTACATACTCAGTACATACTCGGAACTGGACCAAGTAGACTGGGTTTTGTGAGTGTTTGACGACACGCAGTGGAATTTAGTTTCTGCATTTCACTTTCAGGATGCCATAGCTGTTTTTTCTGCATTCAATAAGCAATAAGAAATGGTTGTTTTATCAACGGTATTATTTGTAACCTATGCTTCTCTTTTTAAAGGTATGTTATGTATATTGTTACGGTTGATATATTGCCGTTACAAAATGTATAGGAAGCCCCCTTTGTACCAGCAATATGTAACACCGACAAGTCCAAAATAATCAATAATATATTGAGCAAACAATGGTTCACAATACAGATTTCTAGTACAATGCAGTTGAGTCACAAGTCTAAGTTAGTGGGTCACACACATCGAATATTAACTCACCAGAATCTTGGTATTACAAAGCGCAGAAATACTAAATGGAACTTGTTTCCAATGAGAGCGTCAACATAGCCATTTTACTAAGACACCTTTCTAAAAGCGTACAGCCATATACGTATTTGGTTCTCCTGCCTCTAGATAATGCATTGTTACTGATGTATGTATGTATGTATGTATGTATGTATGTATGTATGTATGTATGTATGTATGTATGTATGTATGTATGTATGTATGTATGTATGTATGTATGTATGTATGTATGTATGTATGTATGTATGTGTGTATGTGTGCGTGCGTGCGTGTGTATATATAGATGGGATTACATGGAAAAAAAGGATGTCCCCTTTATTACAGGAAATATATTACATAACAGAGTCTGAAGTTTTATTTGTATTCCATCAGGTTTCTGGTTTTGATCTAGACAATATCTGGTTGTGCGGGTGCAACTGAAAAAGAATCCAGCACAAGCCTCCACCCCTTAAAAAATCCTGACCCCATCACGTGTCTTGTCCTTGTATCCCACCTGATAATGTGTCGTCACTGTGAGTTGTGGCTCATATCAAACACCAGTGCTATGTCTGGAACACTGCAGTGTATAAACACAGTTTTGACAGAGTTGAAGGCAGGCTAGGGCGTCAAATAACGTAGATTTCTTCACGCAAAGGTTTATTGACCAATGGAAATTAGAAACCAGTGAACTACTGAATGTCTGCCGTTGCCACTCACGCGATGTACCAATAGCCCAGAAACCCGACTCACAGATGTTTACAACAACGACAGTGTGGCCATGATAGTTTCTCCAAAGACAAACAATGTCCTCAGACTATTTTTGGCACGAGCGTTATCTGACGTGTTGCGATGTTGAAGGAAACAAGGCTTAGCGTTACCACGGGAAAGATTCGGACAAACCTGCGCTGCAAGAAAAAATGAATCTACAATCACAGGGTTCGCAAAGGGACGCAACTCTGTATCGCGAACAGGGAGACCTTTGCCAACTTTACTACCAAAGACATGAAACACTGGATGTAACCATGACGATTGGCTCTAATTAACGTGACTTATTTTGAATATGTATCCCCTGGTATACATTTCTTTTACAAACGCTTTATCCCCAGCGTTTAAATATCATTTCAGCTTCGTACTCGCTCACGCCCAACCAGGATACGCTGTTATGAAAGCTCTTGCAATTACAGGTCCATGCATTAATCATAATTGTGCTTAAATATTGATCACCACCTGTCGAACAGGCATGGATATGTCACGGCAGGCTACATGTATAAGTGGCTGCAGTGAGGGCGTCATTCTGTTGTTTAAACACGTTAGTTTTCAGGTATAAACAGTTATTCACTGTTAGGACTCACAATGAATTAACGGGAAGTTTTTAGCGGGGTGAATGAAAGACTCCGCATTTGTGGTAACATATTTTATCTACCGGGGTCGATTCTATACCAATGCAACAGTTTGAAAACATTGATGAAACAATGTATATCTGTATGTCTGTATGTCTGTATGTCTGTATGTCTGTCTGTCTGTCTGTATGTCTGTATGTATGTATGTATGTCTGTGCGTGCGTGCAGGCGGGATTGGGTGTACGTATGCGTATGTATAATCAGTTTACTCAAAAAAAACCCAAAAACCCCATGTTCTTAAAAATACTCTTATAGACAGCACACAGTCTACATGCATCATGCAAGGGAGGCTGTCACTTTATGAACAGAGAAAGTCTTAAGCATTTTTCAGAAAGCTGTGGTTTAATCTGCACGTGGGAAAGAGTGCGGCATGCGATATAGATATGTATGCATGTAATACTACTTTCAATATGAAATTAATATAAAACTATATATATATGTACAGTAGAACACGGATACAACGAAATCCAAGGGACCAAGGGATTTAGTTCGCTATATCCGTTGTTCGTTATTCACGTTTGACCGCCATATTGGCTTATAGAGATGAAGAGACACGTATATACATGGGCTACAAATTTTTATTCTTGTACATTGACATTAAAATCTTTGATATATATACACACACACACACACACACACACACACACACACACACACACACACACACACATACATACACACACATATATACATGTATCTATCTATATCTATATATCTACATATATCTGTATCTATCTCTCTCTCTCTCTCTCTATCTATCTATCTATCTATCTATATGTGTGTGTATGTACATATCTATAGACCGTGTATATATATCTATATATCGTGTATGTATGTATGTATGTATGTATGTATGTATGTATGTATGTATGTATGTATGTATGTATGTATGTATGTATGTATGTATGTATGTATGTATGTATGTATGTATGTATGTATGTATGTATGTGTGTATGTGTGTGTGTGTGTGTGCGAGTGTATGGGTATATAATACTACTTTCAATATAAATCAGCAGTGAAACCACATGTACAGTGAGACCACATGCATAATTTGCATGGATCTCAAGATTAAAGGAAGGTGACGTAGGAACAAAAGACAGACGAATGAATGAACAAGAACAGAAGAATTACATAGGTATTGTAATGAACATATATTTATCAAATGCATAATATTATATTTTTTGCACCGTGATAGTATAAGGAGGTTAGTTATAAAGATTTATCGTACGTCATTGCACATTATACAAGAACGGACATGCTGTGCAATGCATACATTGTATGTATGTATATTTCATAAAATATAAAGTGAATAACAAATTTACTAGACAAAAATATCTAGGGATGTATGTAAATTTTGAAATTATGAATAATGATCTATTTATTCATTGACAACTTGATGAAATATCAGTCATACAAATACCAATATCCCAAAAATATTTTGTCCAGTTCATATAAATATTTTAAAAAGTATATATTACAGATTTACAGAGTATTCATATTTTTATCCGCTAGATGGTGTTACGTGTATCAGTTTATCTACTTTATCTACTGCAGCAACAGCAACAGCAACAGCAACAGCAACAGCAACAGCAACAGCAACAAAAGCAACAACAGCAACATCAACAGCAACAGCAGCGCATCCCAGAAACACAGTAAATTATAATTCTGGCGAATCCAAAGAGACTTCTGATTTAGTTCGTTTTATCAGTAGTTCGCAAAATGCGTTTCTGTGATATATAATACTCTGTTATATATCCCGTTCTTCGTTATAAGCGTGTTCGTGATAACCAATAAAATACATGATCCTAACCATGATGGACGTTTTGGAAAAAGAGGTTTTATAAAAGCAATACCTGCTGCTTCCGTTCAGGGAAACAATTATCTTCATAATAGACGGCTAAAAAGCACAGTTTGCCTCGAACAATCTATCATGACATTGAAGAATGATAGAGATTGGTTACAGTGAAGTCTCAGTTGTCAATTGTCCGATCGCAAACACTATGACGCTAAGCCCTTTCACTTAATAAATACGTACGTATGCATATTTATATTTTAGTTGACGTAAACTGGAATGACTAATTCCCCTGTCAAACGGATCCTTGAGTTCGTAACAATGCATAACGAACGTCAGTAAGTTCATGAGGTACGATATTACCTTTCACGATTACAACGCGACATTACATCACAGTCAGTGTGCGTGGCTTCGACGCATGACTAATTCATGAACTTGATGGAGAGTGACACGGTTATTACACAACACGCTGGCAGGCACGTGTAAATAGGAAGCGTGAAGAGGGAATCAAATTGTTACTGATCAATGAACTGAAAAATTGTTTACCAAGGTGAAGTTATACGTACATGTTCCAAGGTACTCCAGACGTTGTATCTGTTGGCCTAAACCACTCGCAACCTATCTCGCAAACAGGACTACAGCGGTTGCTACTATCTTAATCTCCTCTTTGTATTACCACGACAGCTGTACTGCCTCAGTCTCCAAACTACTGCCATTGCAATCAGTTTCCTCCTTTTATTGTCCTCCAATTTCTGCTACTACCTCAATTTCCTAATACTCCCCTATCTCCTCCTTGCATTACCACAATTACTTCTACTACACGAATCTCCCCCTTGCATTACCACAAGCAATGTTACTACATCAATCTCCTTCTTGTATTACCACACTTAATGCTTCTACCTCAATCTCTTCCTTGTATTACCACAATTGATACTTCTACCTCAATCTCCTCCTTGTATTAGCACAATTAATGTTTCTGCCTCAATCTCCTGCTTCTACCTCAATCTCCTCCTTGTACAACCACAATTAATGCTTCTACCTCAATCTCGTCCTTGTATTACCACAATTAATGCTTCTACCTCGGTCACCTACTACTACATCACGCTCGTCCTTGTATTAGCACAATTACTGCTTCTACCTCAATCTCCTCCTTGTATTACCACAATGCATGCTTCTACATCAACCTCTTCCTTGTTTTACCACAGTTAATGCTTCTATCTCAGTCTTCTGCCACTACCGCAGTCTCCTCCATGCATTACCACAATTACTGCTTTTGTCTTACTCTCCTTGTATTACAAGACTACTGCTACTACTCCAACCTTATTCTTGTATTACCTCAATCTCCTGCTACTACCTCAGTCTCCCCTTGCATTACCTCAATTTCCTGCTACTACCTCAGCCTCCCCTTGTATTACCGCGACTACCACCACCACTACATAAACCCCCATTCATTTCCCTACTACCTCCAACCTCATCAACTATAACTTCTGATACTACCTCAGTCTCCTTCTGCAACCACGACCACTGCTACTACCTCGATCTCCCTCAACCACAACTGCCGCTGCTACCTCAGTCTCTATCTTCTGCTACCGCAGCTACTTCGACTAAATCAATGTTCCTTCAACTACCACGGCTAGTAACAGTATGATGAATAAAACACCAAGGACGGACCCTACACCATGAATCGGTCACAGGGAGCGTATACATGGTATCTCAAAAAGGCACTTCAAGACCGGTTTTGGGGCTACACTTTGACAAAGCTATAACTCAAATCCCTCGCTAATCTCACAAATGGCTGCCGTTCCTTTCCGATAAACAAATGCAATTCATTTATCACTCGAACTAATCTGTGGGCTTTCCATGCAAATGACTGGATCACGATTGAACAATTTTCTTATTAGACTAACAGATTTTGCCTTTCTAACGCACACTTGATATCTTAAGCCTGGTTTGCAAAGCTCTCATCCCATCTATCACTACAGGAAGTACTATCTGTCGACCTGTGCAAGTGAAGGGAACCGGAAGTTTAACTGACGCCATCTTTTAGAATATCTCCTCTCCATGCTGTTGCTAGGAAACGCTGGTCGGTATAATAAATTATAAGACCATGTAAGAAGAAAACGGTTCAGTGTATTGATTACAGCTCTATTCCTGTAGGTCGTTTATGGATGTTTTCGAATGGGATGTGATGATATTAGGTGGCTGTTTAGAAGTCGTC
Organism: Haliotis asinina; assembly: GCF_037392515.1. Classification (NCBI taxonomy): domain Eukaryota; kingdom Metazoa; phylum Mollusca; class Gastropoda; order Lepetellida; family Haliotidae; genus Haliotis; species Haliotis asinina. The sequence continues at coordinate 15,931,201 of NC_090293.1, read as the reverse complement.
AGTGTGCAAGAGCGAGGAAATGCGTTGTGTGGTGACCATCAACCCTGTGAAAGTCCGTGGTAGATTAGGTTTTAAACAACCCATGCCTGCCATGAAAGGCGACTATGCTTGTAAGAGGCGACTGACGGGATCGGGTGGTCAGACTCGCTGACTTGATTGACACATGTCATCGGTTACCGGTTGCGCTGATAGATTCTCATGTTGTTCATCAGTGGATTGTCTGGTCCATACTCGATTATTTACAGACCGTCGCCATATAGCTGAAATACTGCTGTGTAAACTAAACCTAAAACTAAACTCACTCACCATCAACTATGAGGTCAGATCTACCAAGCAATATTTTCACCAACCACATCGTCTAGGAATTAACTAGTAAACTAGCACAAATCATGGAGAGCAGTCTCTTTGAAGATGGTTTCTTCTTTGCTATAAAAAGGCAATTGCCCTAATAGCTGTGGTTGAACGGGCAACTCTTTTATTGACATTTTGTAAAGTATAGTGACGTTGGACCGCTGTAAGCAATGGATTACCCTATTGCACCTGAGGTATAATTAGAAAGGTGGCAGCCTATTAATATATCCCCTGTCGTTCCAGTATTGCAAAAGACATACTCGCTCTCTCATCACCTATCACGGGGAGTCGGTTATACGAGTCTTCACTGAGACAGTGACAGGTTTGTATCGAGACAACGACTGAATTGTGTAAACCAACCCTCTTATAGGCAATAACATATATACATTAATACGACCATGAGACTTCTACCTCTCGGTTCACACAATAAACTCTGCATCATGTTAAGTAGGAGACATCTACCTATCAGTTCAGATAAAAACCTCTGCATTGATACAACCACGTATGCTTTAATACATCCTCCTCTAATCTGAGACAATACTTCTGTATTCAGATAATAACCCCTGCTTATTGTCTGTTTGCAGTGAAAACGTACGGTTGAATTTCACTTTAAACAAAAATGTAAATCGTATAAAAGTGGAATTAAGATTGCGAATCATCATACTCTTACCTTACCAATTGAACATATTGCCAATTTAATATTAATCAACTTAGGATTAAAGTTGGTTAACACATTTTCATAGTTTCGAAACGTTATATTTGTTTGTACTACAGGGGCACCCACATTAAATGAACCACCAAGAACAAGTAGGGTTAGTCCAAGTTAACGTTGCTCACGTACCGCACATGTGTTTGTTTCACTGAGCCAACTTCTGCGCTGACCCCCTTGTAATCTGTAGCTGTATCTTTAAATGTAACATTGAAAATATACCTGGTGATTCAAACTTCGAGATAACCGAAGTGGAGATATTAGACCAGCATGTCGACAGCGTGTCTGGTACATGAAACAACGTTTTGAAAGAAATGCGCAGTTAACTGAGTGACATCAATAATCTGTGGAATCCTAGAATGGACGTTGACGCGTCGTTGCGTTGTCGAACATTTTAAGGCTTTTTAACATGTCTTAGATGGAGCGAAAATGCGACAACGCGACAAATTTTGACCTTGAAAATTGTCGGCGACATTGTCGAGATTAGTTCATTGTCGAGTGTCGGGCTTTGGTTAATTTTGCCTCAGATTGTTTGTTTTTGGAGAGAACGACAACGCGACAACGTCCCTTCTAGGATTCCATAATAATCAGTAGCTAAAGAGGAGAATAGATAAAAAATAATAAAATAATAAAAAAACTAAATCCCCCCCACTCCCCCCCCCCCCCCCCAAAAAAAAAAAAAAAAAAAAAAAAAAGGAAAAGAAAGAATACCCAAAAAATACACGGGACACGTGATGGCTCTGTCGACTTCGAGACAAACTTTGTTCAATGTTATGACAATTGAATGAGATGCGGCTAGAACAGCACAATGATACTATACTTTGTAAAGAAGTTGCATTAAAATTAAACCCTGAAATATTTAGCTTGCGTTGCACAGATGACGGATAGCTTTCTATTTTGAAGTTACTCATCGTGATAGGCCTCAACTACTTGATAAATTGATGTCTCCATGGTAACGGGCACAAAGAACTGATGCATATGGTTCAGAGAATTGTTTTTATATCTCCAACTGCCGCTTAGTATTCGAAGGTAATGTTTTGCATGACCGCTCAGGAAAAATATTTTCAATGTTTTTTGTTCATTATGTATGCTTGTTTTGTTGCAAGGATTCGTTTTTGTAGGAATCTGTGTTTTGTCACAAATATTTTAAGCACAAATATGTCTAGTAATTAAGGAAATAGAATATAATTAAATATTGTATGAGTATATTTTCTCATTTAATCTTGAATACCCGGGTTCGATTCCCCATAGGTGTGAAGCCCATTCCTTATGCACCCCGCCTTGATAATGCAGGAATATAGCTGAAAGCTATTTTATATATTGTGTTAGACCTTTACTGAAAATGACTGTCCAGTGTATACACAATATAGAGCATTCAGCCCTAAATCGTTGACCTACTCAACTGGTCTGTTATCAAGTAATGGGATTTGACTTCATTTCCACAAAGGGTCCTGTTTGATTTACAGCCAGTGTACCCCCTCCACTAATTGTCTGGATCTGAAGGTGCTCAAATAAATAACTATCCTGACATGATAGACGCATCACGGAAACCACTTTTAGCAATATTCCAGCAATATCACGGCTGGAAACAGCAGAACTGGGCTTCACCCACTATACCCATGTGGGGAAATGAACCCGGGTCTTTGGCATGATTGTCAGACGCTTTAACTACTAGGCGCTACTATATGATTAATGTATGATGTATGATGTGTTTGCATTTGCCATCTGCTCACATTAATTTGCTTCTCCCATGGGATATGAACAATATACATTAATCCAACAACTCTACATTAGTCGATCATGGGATTGTCTTGATTATTTACAGTCCGTCGACATATAGCTGGAATACTGGTGAGTGCCGCGTGAAACTAAATCGTTCACATATTACATTTGTCCAAATACTGTATACACCAAACTGGAACATTCAGTGTGCCAGCAATCCAGACACTAAACATCAATTCACACACTTAAAATAACTTCAAGCTGAACACATTCCTCCATTAAACGTAAATTTAAATAAACATCAGTGGACACATCAATCCGCCCATTACATCCCAATCAAGACATTATGCCCTCATGAAGACATTAAACCTCAATCCAAGCACTATACACCAATACGACACCACATCTCAATCAGTGTACATAAATACTGACAAGCACTATACACCAATACGACACCACATCTCAATCAGTGTACATAAATACTTATACTAAACATCAAACCAAGCACTATACACCAATACGACACCACATCTCAATCAGTGTACATAAATACTTACATTAAACCTCAATCCAAGCACTATACACCAATACGACACCGCATCTCAATCAGTGTACATAAATACTTACACTAAACATCAAACCAAGCACTATACACCAATACGACACCACATCTCAATCAGTGTACATAAATACTGACACTAAACCTCAATCCAAGCACTATACACCAATACGACACCGCATCTCAATCAGTGTACATAAATACTTACACTAAACATCAAACCAAGCACTATACACCAATACGACACCACATCTCAATCAGTGTACATAAATACTGACACTAAACCTCAATCCAAGCACTATACACCAATACGACACCGCATCTCAATCAGTGTACATAAATACTTACACTAAACATCAAACCAAGCACTATACACCAATACGACACCACATCTCAATCAGTGTACATAAATACTGACACTAAACCTCAATCCAAGCACTATACACCAATACGACACCACATCTCAATCAGTGTACATAAATACTTACACTAAACATCAAACCAAGCACTATACACCAATACGACACCGCATCTCAATCAGTGTACATAAATACTTACACTAAACATCAAACCAAGCACTATACACCAATACGACACCACATCTCAATCAGTGTACATAAATACTGACACTAAACCTCAATCCAAGCACTATACACCAATACGACACCGCATCTCAATCAGTGTACATAAATACTTACACTAAACATCAAACCAAGCACTATACACCAATACGACACCACATCTCAATCAGTGTACATAAATACTGACACTAAACCTCAATCCAAGCACTATACACCAATACGACACCACATCTCAACCAGTGTACATAAATACTTACACTAAACATCAAACCAAGCACTATACACCAATACGACACCGCATCTCAATCAGTGTACATAAATACTTACACTAAACATCAAACCAAGCACTATACACCAATACGACACCACATCTCAATCAGTGTACATAAATACTGACACTAAACCTCAATCCAAGCACTATACACCAATACGACACCACATCTCAATCAGTGTACATAAATACTGACACTAAACCTCAATCCAAGCACTATACACCAATACGACACCGCATCTCAATCAGTGTACATAAATACTTACACTAAACATCAAACCAAGCACTATACACCAATACGACACCACATCTCAATCAGTGTACATAAATACTGACACTAAACCTCAATCCAAGCACTATACACCAATACGACACCACATCTCAATCAGTGTACATAAATACTGACATTAAACCTCAATCCAAGCACTATACACCAATACGACACCGCATCTCAATCAGTGTACATAAATACTGACAAGCACTATATACCAATACGACACCACATCTTAATCAGTGTACATAAATACTGACATTAAACCTCAATCCAAGCACTATACACCAATACGACACCACATCTCAATCAGTGTACATAAATACTGACACTAAACCTCAATCCAAGCACTATACACCAATACGACACCGCATCTCAATCAGTGTACATAAATACTTACACTAAACATCAAACCAAGCACTATACACCAATACGACACCACATCTCAATCAGTGTACATAAATACTGACACTAAACCTCAATCCAAGCACTATACACCAATACGACACCACATCTCAATCAGTGTACATAAATACTGACATTAAACCTCAATCCAAGCACTATACACCAATACGACACCGCATCTCAATCAGTGTACATAAATACTGACAAGCACTATATACCAATACGACACCACATCTTAATCAGTGTACATAAATACTGACATTAAACCTCAATCCAAGCACTATACACCAATACGACACCACATCTCAATCAGTGTACATAAATACTGACACTAAACCTCAATCCAAGCACTATACACCAATACGACACCGCATCTCAATCAGTGTACATAAATACTTACACTAAACATCAAACCAAGCACTATACACCAATACGACACCACATCTCAATCAGTGTACATAAATACTGACACTAAACCTCAATCCAAGCACTATACACCAATACGACACCACATCTCAATCAGTGTACATAAATACTGACATTAAACCTCAATCCAAGCACTATACACCAATACGACACCGCATCTCAATCAGTGTACATAAATACTGACAAGCACTATACACCAATACGACACCACATCTTAATCAGTGTACATAAATACTGACACTAAACCTCAATCCAAGCACTATACACCAATACGACACTATACACCAATACGACATTACTTATCAATCTCGACACAAAACATCGACCAATTCTGACTCTATCCACCAGATTAAACACAATCCAGCAACCACGATACTACCCAACAAGCCATATACCAACAATTCATCCAGACACTATTCATAAATAATAACACTAACCGTCAAACCTGACACTATCTATAAATCCAGACCCAAAAAGTCAATTTTGATACTCTCTATCAATCCAGACATTATCCAGTAATCCATCAAAAACGAGACCTTCGATCAATTCAGTCAATACGCCACCAATAAACACAAACACACAAAAAAAGTTCAGGTTGGACTTAATACACAAAATAAGATCTTTTCGAGCCACAACGTGCATACACAAATAGAAATAGATGTTCGTTACTCAATGGAAAAAAATGCTTCTTGTTTATTTAACGGATATGTTTGGTGAAGAAGTGTATTCTGAATTTCCATTTGCTTTTCAACTTATACTATAAATGAAATTTTACATATTTAGAAGTAGTGGATGGAACAGTAATTACACAATAAGATGTAAGTACAGTCCTGCTTTGTGATTTAAAACCCCACCCTCGCCTTGTAGCATATGTGTGTCCATGGCAACATAGGTGTGAAAACGCCGCAACCTGACAAAGGAAACCCTGAAGGACGACCTAATCTGTATCTTGTCCTCTATCTTTATGATAAGTTATCTGTAAACATGCCTCCAGAGGAGCAGCTGATGGCGGTTCCTTGTGCCTGAGGATTTGTTTCCCAGTCTGAGTAAAACTATACACGCTCTCCAAAGCAGCACCCTCTACCGCCCATCGCACGACTGGTTTTATCACTTTGCTTCGCGAGTTTCAGGAAATTGACTTCCGGATGGCAATATGGCGATGGGTTTTGTAATCCAGCATCGCATTAAAAACGGCATCATTCAAAATATATTTTTGTTCTGTCTTTTATAACACTTATTAATGCACTTATGATTAATATGTCTGTAACTCAAGGAAACAGTTTCGACATTTAATGTCAGAGAGTTAGGCATTATTTCGGTTTTTGAAAACTAGGTATTTTGGGTCTCACTAGTGCTGAACATAATCTTTACTGTTGATCATGATAAGTGAGATTTTATTCATTGGGTAGAACTGCGCGTAAATGTTCCATGCTTCGAGGATGTCGAGGCTGTTTACATCGTTGACAGTTCGAGTCCTATAGAGGTGTTGTATTCCTCATCAGCTAAATTTGTCGTCGAGGCGTGAGGACATATGGTTCAGTTAAAAAATTAGGGAGCTAGTTGCCATTGAACGTGAAATGTGTATACTTTATTAGATAATGAAGACACGCCATTATCATGTAACAGATTGCATGTTACTTCAAGTGGAAGGGGACAGAGGTAAACATATATATTTAAATTATCAGCAATGTATTGCATACTACTACATGTATACATATCTTCGAACTTTGTATAGACTGGATCAATAAAAATAATGTTAATAAAATTTTAGTTTAAAATTTTAATTCAAGTTTAGTTTTGACCATAAATACTTTAAATGGAATGTGTAAAGTGGTGTTCTTTGCGTATGCGAGAAACCTATGGGTGTGGGTTCGAACCCCAGAATGCTTCAATTTCATTTGTTTCTGGGTTGCCAACTCAATATCAGTGTGGTTTCAGGCGAAAAAATCTCCACCATATTCCATTCCACGTGAAACAGACAGGCCTTGATGAAACTACTGCTCAAAGCGAACGCGAACTCACTCACTCAATGAACATAACGTTCAGTCTTTGTCTGCTAATGTTATCATAATGTTAAACTTACTAAGCATTTAATAGGGTGTAATGGCCAACTGGTTTGGGTATCTGTTTCACAGAGACAATTAAATGCAGCTCTTCAACACGCCAGCTCGATCACCAGGTTGTACTACTCCCCCACTGAAAACTCCCAACATCCGCTGCCTCGCTTTGAGTGCTTTGACGTGACCGGAAGTTTACCCAGGCGGGAATCTGGGATCATAAAGCACTGCATGGTGGGAAGTGTTTACCGGAAGTGGTTGTCAACGCTTGATTTCGAGGCACTCAGGAGTCGCATTATAGGAAGGATTGTCACTGTTTGGGAATCAATCTATCACCATAGCGGTCGTTGTTTTGAGAGGTCAGTATCACGTCAGCCAGCATGTAACTCAAGTAGCTGTTGTCGTCGACAAGACTGTGCGATGCATCATGTAAATGTTGTAAACCGCCAATAGAGCAAATAAAAACAAATGCAACATCTTCTAGATTACTGCATTTTGATTGTCTACGGTTTTCTGATATCCATTACCTGTGGAATCCTAAAAGGGTCATTTCTGCGTTTCCGATTATCGATTATCATATTGACGGTAATTAGTCGCACTTTTGTTAAATAAAACAAGCTATTCAGAGATCAGCAATGCGGCAAATAGTCAAAATGTTACATTGGCGAGCTTTGGTTAATTCTTACAGTACCTTTCGAATATGTCCCTTCTAGGATTCCATAATTACCCTTTCCTGTGAACGTATAACACTCCAACAAAACATGCACTCTTATTAGTTGGTTTCAGTCTCTCAAGTTCTTAACAGTGTGAGAATATACACCTATAGATGTTTCATATATGTTGTATTTCTAATGTTTTAGCTGTGTTGCATTTCTAATGGTACAGCTTAGACTAACAGCCAGCCTCTGAAATGAACATATTTTACTGAAAAAACATTCATAGTGAAAAAAAATTAATATAATGAAATGGAGCCCCGAGACTTTCTTCATTTCAGGCTGAAGCTATGGAAATCTAGACTTGCCACATTTTCTAGACTTGAGTGGCCTTTCCTGGATATATGTACTTCAGGGTCTGTACGACAGACTAGGTACAGCTATGCATTGTACTTCCAATATTGGAGCAGAATCTTCCAGCTTTTGTTGTGCGATCATAGATTGTAGTTCCAATAATTCAGCTACATATTGTAGTTCTAATTTCACTGGTATAACGAGTGACCCGAATATTGAATTTCTGTAGTTCTATTATGATAGCACCATATTGTATTTCCTTTTTTCAGCTCTGCAGTATGTCTACAATATTGCATCGATATGGTGCTACTGTAGAGCAGGTGCTCTAAACATCTATAGACAATTGTTCCAATAACACCGCTTTATAAGTGGTTACAGTGTTACAGACACTGTTCCAACATTGTATCAATACCTTGTAGTTATACTATTACAGCTATATATATATATAACACAACAACACACTGCGGCAATACTGAAAATGATGCTACAATCTGTCTGCCTCTTCGTCCGATTGTCAACATCCGATTGGCCACTCTGCGTGTAACATTCAGTTACCTGTTTCTCACTCTGAAACCAAGCCTTTGGTGAGTTGATATTATATTTGTGACCCATAACTTTAGATTTGACTCAGTTGCATTGTACTAGAAACTTCTATTGTGAATCGTTGTACCTTGCTCTTGTCTCCTCAATACATGTTATTGAATATTTTAGACTTGTCACTGTTATATTTTGCTGATCCTGGTGGGATTTCGTATACCTTTTGTTACGGCAAATTATTAACCGTAACAATGTAGCATCAATTTCAGTATTACAACAATATTTTGTAGTTTCAATTTCAGTATTAAATCAGTATATCGTAATTTCACCTTCAGTATTACAACAACACACGTAGTATTTCAGTATTAAGGCGATATAAATGTTGTATCAATTTCAGTATTACGGCGCTATATACATGATATCAATTTCAGCATTACAGCAATATATTGTAGTTTCAATTTCAGTATTAAACCAATGCATTGTAGCATCATTTTCAGTATTACAGGTATGTTTGCAGAATATCCCTGGTTGTATGTGGAGTCATGTCCGACCTACCATGTTGTACACAGTATACTTTCGACATGCTGCGTCGTGTTTCACCTCCGGTGTGTATTGTATATTGCGCCACATCTGACTTATGGTGTTGTATAGTACATCATATATCCACATTATATGTTCCCGATGTCATACCAGTACAGTTACAAATATGTGACAAAAGGTGTAAAAAGTCTCCTATGAACCAGCAAAGTATAACACTGACAAGTCTCGATAGTGATTTTGCCTATTAGTATTAAATGTCTTTTTCTCCACTTAATTTCCTTTAAGTTTTCCCCTGTATTGTTGATCCTTAGATCCTTCAATTAAGAATTAAATATAATTCCCCAAACATCAAATTCGTATTTTCTCCAAATATTGACATGGATTATCTCCATAACCTGCTTTTGATCCAATCCAGACTGCTTTAGTCTGATCAATGTGTATTTTACGTCCTGACAGTCCCGACACGGGGTATTTACAGTGTCAACAGTAGATTAAAGACCATCTGAAAGCAACTCAGTATCATCTGCATATTGTCCTAACTTATACTCCATATCCACTTTGAATAACAAAACAAATTGTATAATAGGCAAGGACTTGTCAACATCATCAATGTTATATTTGCTTTATTTTACTTGCTGTGTCTTTTAAGTTTCTTATTTAGTTGAATCCAGACTTTTCTTCTTTGCTTCTTGTAAAAAACCCTTTATGTCCGCACAAGATCTTTCGCCGTTCAACGGCTTTTCAGGTGCACTATGACAGGTAAGTGTTTTCATAGGCGACGCACAACTGTAATAGCTGTCGTCATCAAGTGTATGACGTAACAGTAACCGGAATACGTCACTATTGCCACTAACTGTAACGTTATAGACATGATGACGAAAGCTATTGCAGTTGTGCGTCGCCTATGACAACACTTAGTTTTCATTGTATAGGAATATGAAGCCTGTCTAGGAGATCAGTAATGTACCCTTGTTTGTAACCTTGGTTCTCTCTGTACACGGTTCAAGTTTCAAGTGTAGTGTATATATAATATATGGAGAGGTGGGGTAGCCTAGTGGTTAAAGCGTTAGCAAGTCACAACGAAGACCCAGGATCGATTCCACACAATACAGTACAGTAACGCCAATTTCAGGTGTCCCCTGGCGTGATATCACTGGAATATTGCTAACAGCGGCATTAAAACACATACTCACTCACAATGTTTACAGTGAAAATGCACCCCAACACCACTACCGAACGTCTGCCAAACGGTGCTTGCCAAAAGATATTGTCATGAACCAATGAAATCGACTTCCGTCCAGCCAGATGACCATTCCTCATGATGTCATATTCCAGTACCATCCCGCTTGACCTCAAACTAGTCGTGCTGCTTCGTGCACCTGACGGACGTTTGGTAAATCTGTCTCTGTATCTGGTTGACCTCAGAACAAATGACGTCAAGTGAACTGAACAGATGACGTCTTGCGATTCTGGGCTGTATCTTCTATTGCTGGTATATTGCTAAAAGCGGCATATAACTAAACTCACTCACTCACTCTATCGGAGGCGTTATGCGTGGTCGACCTGAACACTGAGCTTAACACCATTACTTTGCTGATATATTCCGGCAATATATTCAATATATCATATATAATTGCCAGCTTTTCTTTACATAGCCCTCAACTTTCCGCTATCAGTAGCTTACAATCATTTAGCAGCTTTCAGTAGAGGAGGCTACCTATTTACGTATCAACAACGAAATAAAGGTGATTTACCAGGTTATAAAGCTGTAAGGGCGGGTACAAGTATTAAATACATTAAACATAACAATATTACTTTAAATGGCTGTATGAAGGCTAAACGTCACAGGCGTTGCGATACTTTATTCCATGAGTACATGCTAGCTATATATGCTTCAAACGTCAGAGATATGTATGTTGTATAGTAGTTCTATTTCTAGCGCTGTACGCCTCAAGTTCAGTATTATAGTCATATATGGTTCATACAGATTACCCAATGGCCGCCACATGTCTTGGTACAAAGATTAATGCTTTGTGACGTGTATAAGATAAAAGGGAAACCTATTAAATGTGCAGTAATTGATACATTGCTCAGATATACTTTGCACATAGATATCTAATTGAACACCGTTGTATAGTGTGGCTTATAAAAGCGACGTTCGTATCTCGTAATACCTTAGTTTGTTATTATTTAGCAGTAATGGTCTTTAGTGTTCTTCGAGGCGACAAACTGGATTTGGTGGTCATGCTCGTTGACTTGGTTCATGCCTGTCATCGTTTCCAAATTGCGTAGATTGATGTAGACGATGTCAGTCACTGGATTGTCTGGTCGAGACTTGATTATCTCCGGCTATCATATAACTGGGATATAAACAAAATACAGTAACCTTATTGCTCGCATTGGTTTCTCCGAGATAAATTACGGGGAAAGATGAGTTTTTTTAATTCTAAATGAGATTACTGGTGGACAACACGAACATCAACTATTCGACTAGAAGAATACTATGCACTGTTCTTATTCATGGTCAGTTTTAGAGGATACCAGAGACACATCGTCTTGACATGTTTGTAATGTAACTCTTCCCCGACTCAGCAGTTAATATATTATGGAATTTATCATTTGGTTGAAGCAACATCAGTCACCGATATGTTTGTTAACGCCGCAAGTTTTCGGCTTTATGGCGTTATCTGTGAATAATTGAGAGTCTAAACCAGTCAATCCAAGAATCAACATGAGCAGCGATCTATGCAGTTGGGATTCGCAAAGTATCAGACACAGAATGTGAGGTTAACTATCTCTTTAAAAGTCATTGTGTGGACGAAATCTATTAACCTAGTAAATATTTAGAACACTGGCAACCATGTTGACATGAATGAATATGTTTTGGGGAAAAACCAAAATTGATTACAATGGCCAAAACTGTGTAAAACTTTTGGAAAGCAGATCCCATACTTTTATACCATGGTACAATGGCCCGCATGGATCTTAACTAATGACGTGTTTCGCCTTTAGACTCATACATAGGTCTCCTTTACACAGAATGATGACCGCTCTGCCTTTAAAAACCTACCAGGATACACAACGGTCGCACAAACCTAGGTTTCTGTTTAACTGCTCCGGCGTTTCTTGTGCCTTCCTTGTATTACCTAAGCTGCCATTTTTTGACATTCCCGTTGCGTTCTTTGAGCGCTCTAAGCGTCCCCTCTGCGTCCCCTCTGTCTTCTCTCTCTTCTCGCCGACCGTTGTACTTCTAAGCTGCTATTTCAGTGGTGTTCTTTGAGCGTCCTCTCTGCTTCCCCTCTATCTTCTCTGTACCATCACAGGCAATAGCGGGTCCGTTCAGCGTTGCCACTGCCTTCTCGCCGACCGTTGTGCCTTCCTTGTGCAGTCATTGGTATTGGCTCTGCCTTCTTTCTGCCTTCATGGCTATGGCTCTGTCTTGTCTTGTCTCTGCGTTCTTTGAGCCTCCTTTGAGCGTTCAGCGGCGTAAATTGTTAGAGGGAAGGCGGAACCGTCGCCGTCCAGTGTAAAGGAGGCTTATCATCCACATCAATAGCCCGTAACCTAACTGAAATGTATATATTTCAGAAGATGCCTTCGGTTGTGACTGCTGCATCGTATTTTTCTGAGATTTAGCATTCGTGTTCTTATGAAATTCAAGAAGGCTAACGGCGTCTTTTCTTGTCTGTGCTCTGAGCTCATTGCTTCTGACCTTATAAATTGAAGTCTGTTTCTAATGTCAGTCTATAGATTCACACACTTAACTGATATCTGGTTCAGGTGAAAACAATCAGAGGATCTTATACTGACTGCCCTTGTCGGTAATAGGAGACTTTGAGAACCAATCACAAAAGTCAGAAACAAAATGCTTTTTTTGGAACAATCTAAAAATTAAGGCAATTCGGAAATTTTCGAAGCGATTTCAGTCTTTGATGCAAAATGTTACTCCACTCCCTCGTCTGTGTCATGTTCGAAGGTAGCAGGAAGCCCCTCACTGCCTCCATTCATATGAAAACGCATCCTATACAGATTAGCCATGCAAGAGGCTGACAGGAAGCCCCTCACTGCCTCCATTCATATGAAAACGCATCCTATACAGATTAGCCATGCAAGAGGCTGACAGGAAGCCCCTCACTGCCTCCATTCATATGAAAACGCATCCTATACAGATTAGCCATGCAAGAGGCTGACAGGAAGCCCCTCACTGCCTCCATTCATATGAAAACGCATCCTATACAGATTAGCCATGCAAGAGGCTGACAGGAATCTGTGGTCGTATCCCAACAACGTAGATTCATGCTCATGACACTGACTGGATTGTCTGGTCCAGACACGATTATTTCCAGACCGCCGACGTTTAGGTGATATATTGCTGAGTGCGGCGTTAAACAACAACCAAGCAAGTGTTGATAATTCCAATACCAGGACAAGATCCATCATATCCTGCATGATAGGTATCGATGTGTCTCGCTTGCAGTTCATGCAAAGTCATAGAGACTATCATAAATCGCCAAACAAAATGTTTGGTTCTGTTTGGTTTGTTGTGTAACGTTGCACTCACCAACACTTCAGCTATGTTACAGCGGTCTGGGAATAATCAAGTCTGGACCATACAATCAAGTGGGAAAACAGCATGAGCATCAACTGCGATACGAGGACGTGTCAAACAAGTCAGAAAAGTCTGACCACCCGATTCCGAGAATCGCCTCTTACGACAGGCATGGGTGCTTGAAGTCCAATTCCAACCCGCATCTTCACAGATCCTTAAACCTTAAACCTACAGATTCTGGGAATAAAAGGTAACATGCTTATATGTCAGCAGGAACTTTTCAAATCCGGCGTCCATTTGAATAATAATTGGACCAAACCAACTTCCAAACATTAACCGTCTGCAGAAGTAAAATCAGTGCCATATGATGTTTTTCAGAGATATTTCTGTCAGAATCATATCGATGATGATTACAGGACGAAAAAACAGACTTGCAATATGGATCTCTCGAAAAAAATCGAAATAGCAGCAGTGTTCGCATTTCTTGGTGTTCATTTTATTCAATTAATAACATAGCAACATAATATAATTCATTAGCACATTGAGTGCGGCAACATCATAATCTAACTACAATAGCTTTATTTTAAAAAAAAATGTGAGGTGCTGATAAATGAACAGAGTTATTACTTTAAAGAGCATTGATTTTATCGAGACTTGACTATAGCTGCCAGCTGAACAATGCCGGAAAGTCATCTTCATGCTAGTCAGACTTTAATATTCACTCGCAAAGTTGACTGTTAAGAGATGTTTATAAACGTTGTAGACAACGGTTATGAATGGACAACTAAAAGATATATATCAGTAATGCTTTTAAGACATCAATAAAAATACAGATATCTTTAATGAATTTTTTTATCTCCCAAGAACTACTTATATTGCAAATTGCTACTGAAATATCAAGATATTTCTTGAAATCTCTACATGTATTGAAGATATCAATAAAACAATTACGATCATAATTGTGCATAATTGCTGAGAAATTAATTCAGTTTAACTTGGTATAATGTATATATATCAACAAAAAAGTACAAATATCTTTTTCTCAGTTAGAGATATTTTCAGTTCAGATAGAGATACATAATACTGAGCAAAAATGAAAACTTGACACTTTTAAATTTAAGTGTTTTTTTTTTGTTTCTGTTCATTGGAATATTTCAAACAATATCTCTAGTAAAAGTAAACATTGTGAATCCTTTAATTTCATGAAATTGAAAAGTCACTTGCAATCCTTGACTTTGTAGGAACACAAAATCATGAGGTCAAGTGGTGCATGTGTACCTAAACTGAATAAGGACGGTGAAGTTGAATTGGAAAAAACAAATTGAATTTTTCATTTTGATGACCATTTCGAAATCCCGCGTCTTACAAATGAAGAACGTCAACATGCAATTGGGAGACTCCATACTGGTCAGTCTGTGGTGGCTGTGCAAAAGCCTCTAACTGTTCAAGACAAACAATCTATAATCTCAGGATGAGAATCAGATCGCCCGTGGCCAGGAGCGTCACGTGTGACGTCACTCCAGGAAGATGCATCAATACGATTACGTCATCTTCGCAACAGATTTGTGACTGCTGCTTCCACAAGTAGTGAGATGTTTAGGGGAAGGATAACCCCACAAACTGTCAGAAATTGCTTTCGTGCCGCATGACTTCGTCCCCGGAGACCCCATAACGCCTCTTCGTCGCCGTAACCGACTTGCGTGGGCCACAAGACACATAAGGTTTAGTCAAAGACTGTGTTCAGTGACAAATCTCTGTCCAGCTTGAGATTTGCCGACGGCAGGGCCCGTGTGTACCGCAGACAAGGTCAACGTCACGCTCAAGTCTGCGTCCGTGAAGTTGACCGTTTTGGTGATGACAGAGTCATGGTTTGGGGATCCTTTTGCGTACATGGACGTTCTCCTCTTGTTGTTCAATCGAACTACTGTCCAGTACACGGATCAGATTTTGCAACTGTTCTTCTTCCGTTCATGCAGACACTGTCGTAAGCAAGGTGCGGTGGTAGGGGACAAATGGTAACACAACATCGGGTTGTTTTCAGTAATGACACGACGCGTACCAAGGACTTTCAAAGAAAAGTTGAAACATTTTCAACTACCGAGAAAGATACCGATATGTTCCGAAATATGAACATGTTATATTTGCGCTGGGAAAGGCAAATGGTAAAGATTGAAACACTTCGTCAGAACACTGCTATTAAAACGTTCTAACTGGATATGAAATCGATGAGACGCTCTATGAAGGTCTTGCGATGTAATGACAGTAGGAAAATATTGTAACGTAAGAAAATCAGCAGAGCACAAGCGTTGCCCTCACCCCACCCCTCCAAACAAAAAGCAAAATAAAATAGAATAAAATAAAATAAAATAAAAAACCCCCAAAAACCCCAAAAAACAAAAAACAAACAAAAAAAATTACCGAAACAAAACAAAAAAAACCCCAGCAATAACAAAAATAATAACACACACACACACACACACACACACACACACACACACACACACACACACACACACACACACACACACACACACACACACACACACACACACACACACACACACACACACACACACACACACACACACACACACACACACACAAACAAACAAACTGTAGTTTATTCTGTATAATCATAGATGAAGGCGTGACGGATTTGACGTTCAGGTATTGCGTTTTTGTTCCAGAAACATGACCATTTTGTGCCGGATGATTTCTATGAAGAATTCTGAGACAGATAAAGTCCCACACATGTGGGGTTGATGTGTGGATTCCTGACGGGCAATAGTAGAGTTGCTACTGCTTCTTGACGCAGGAAATCATTAAGGGCATGTACACGCTGTAGCCCATCATTGTCGTCTATGAAGATTAGCCCTGAGTTTACAGGATGGTAACTGAAATGTGGTGCATCACTCCTAAGGCGTCTGTCATGTAATCTTTCAACAGTCTTCAATGACATGCCAGCATTCCGCATGCTGATAACGTTCACCCAACAGTTGTCTGTCTAAGAGGCGCCAGCTAATGTTCCAAGTTTGGGAGTTGTAAGAACAGTTGTCTGTAACATCTTATCCTTTTTATGATGATCATGCGTTCTGATTGTAGCACGTGCACAACAAAAAAACTAACCATCATTGAATAGTGCCCAGGGCAAAATGAATATGACGTGAATATCCATGTGGAAATGCTAAAATACAAAATTTGGTTCAACTCTGACAGTTGACAGGCAGGCAGACACACACACAGACACACACACAGAGACACAGACACACACAGACACACACAGAGACGCAGACACACGCAGACACACACAGACACACACAGACACACACACACAGACACACACACACAGACACAGACACACATACCTACACATAAACCGCAAAGCACGTTCCACTCTAAAACCCCGATGACTAGCATACGTATTGATCCTGAGCTATTAATTACCTTGCGGACATGCATCGTCGGTTGGGTTACTTCGGAACACAAACTTGTATTATCATTATTATTTTTGTGAAAATTCATAAACAACACACGATCCTAATTGTATTAGCACATGTGGTTCTGTTGTGTTATTGGCCGACTGGCTTGCGTCAGTGAGTGAGTGGTGTTCAAACGTCGTATGTCAATCTTTAAGCTGAGGGCGAGAACCTGTTGGTACACACGCACCAGTAATGGTAATCGAGTCGAATTGGGGTTCGAACCATTTGTATTAATGTTTTGTTATTAACAATACACAGCAGAAAGTTTATATGGATTATCTACGTCGACGATGATCATCGATTTCTGAGTTTATGTTGATCAGAGGTAAAAGAAACGCGAAGGTGGTTTTCTGTTGTATAATAATACATGACGTAATTGTTCATTTTGGCATTCGTTGATTAATGAAAACTCCTTACGACGCACAACATACAGACCGACGCCGATACTGATCAGTCAGTACAGCGTCTCGGACGAATACCTGTAGCACGTTTTCACCAGATGTACAATATTGATGGTTTACAAATGAAACTCATCTTTTTCTTAGCTTAACAATTCATGTTCTATGTTCATTTCATATTGTTGTGTGTGGCCGACGAGCACCTACGTTGTCGCGTTTCCCAAACGTTTTCTCCAGTTTCTGTTTTTCCCCTCACAAATCACTCCTGACACATGCGGGTACGAGTAATCCATATGTGGCAATAATTTGGTATGAATATTAGTAATTCTCCGTCAGATATATCCAGGTTTGTTTTCTACTTTTGCGTTACTGTTTTTGAAGTTTATATCAAGAGTTGCTGAACATGTTCATTTTGGAGAAACTTTTTGTGGGGTCCAAAATTGCCTGAAGACAATGTACCTATGTGGGGAGCTCAACCCCGGCCTTCTTCGTGACTAAAGCCTGCATTAACCACAGTGTTAACTCTCGATATTGAATGATAATATATATATTATTATATATTATATTAATTTTGTTCACGGTCATCAATGCGCCCACCAGGTAGTGATGTTAATCATCCGGGGCGCCTGCACGTGTTTTAATATATAGAAAACCTATTATAGATAATATCAGTTTCACTTTGAATAATAAATACCCATAACCCTAACAGGGCCTCACAATATGTGCAGCACATGTGGCATCATTCCACCGCGTTGGTACTGCAGACTAGTGGAATATTTCAGTGATGGTGCTACGTAAAGCTGTGCCGGGGATACCTCAGTGGTAGCCATGTGGTGTCCCCTACCCTCCGACTTTCTCCTACCCGCCAGATACCACGGCGTGTATGTGGTAATAGTCACAGTGATAGTATACATCCCTGTCGGAGGACAGTTGCAAAGCTTTGGAGTTTTTGTGGAGAAATTAAACGAGGATTTCTGTCCGTATAACTGCCTGCAATTATTGTGTGAGTATACACTGACATGTTAAAATTTCGTAACATAGTTACATTAATAAAAAGGACCATTGTCTTTCATTTAATATGAATACAACATAAGATTCCCAAAATGTTATAAACATTTGTTTTCTTTGAGTTCAATGAGAAGTGAATTTATCCTGCCCCGCCACTCATCACATGAGTACAAAAAACCCCAAAACCCTTTCCTTAGTCATAACTGTGCAAATTCGACCATATCAAAGGCAAGAGGGATGATATCATGTGTTCGTGGAAAAGTGAACACCTCACAGGGCGCCCCGTCAAATATAAATAGAAGCAACAATATCAATTCAATGATCACAGAATTCGCCTGTAAGCCCGTGATCGTAGTACGAATCTGACAATGCCCATACCGTTTATTGGCGTTTTACATCCATCATTCATTTTCAATGATGATGCCATGAGTGAGCACACCATGTCCTACCGAAAGCACCCGCTACAAATACATGCAAAGGCAGGTAAAATGTTGTAATACGGCATGAAAGGCGTAATTTTAAGACTTTAATAATATAGACATATATAATAAAAAAAAATTATAATAATAATAATATACCATATATAATCTAGTTATCTTCATATTACTGTAGATAAAGTTCATAAAATAAACAAGATAATGCACACTCATGGTCCTTTGGGATTGTTTTTTCTGCAACAACAATGTAAATATTTTGTGCATGTGATCTCTCCCCCCCAAAAAACACATATTTTGTACCCAATCGCGACATTCCCAGTGCCTTACGGTCAGTCGATACTGACGGGTTGATCACATGCCTTGAAATGTCACCATTATTGTTTCACAACTGTAGCTACATAGGCCTGCAGATGCTGTCACCCAACACTGTTGATGTTGATAACGTCACTGTGAGCATCTGACTGCGTGATGGACTCATACTCGTTGTTTGACACTTGTAATTCACAATCAAAACTCAAAATTCATTTAAGAATATTTATGTGGTCTTTTTTTTTTTTTTTCATAAACGCATAATGAAAACAGGATGTAGTGTAAAGTCACCAAGAGCACAAAAGCTAGCTCAGTCACACATTATTTGCTGAAATCGTTTGGAATCATTGGCAAGTGTTCTCAACATATGCAATGAACTTTCCATACTACTGATAATTACGAATGCGGTGTATAGTAATATATGAATAAAATTATGATAACAACATACACGAAATGCCCGTATAATAATTTCATCTATGTTTCATAGTGTATAATATGCAGATATTTTCATAGATTCTCTTTGTATTCGCCATGGCACAATGAACTATTATACGTTTCCAGAAATTGATTTTCACAGTGTCATGTATTGCTGAACTCTTGTGAAGGAAATAGTTCAAAAATGCTCTTGACCATATCACAGTCAATATTTTCTTTGTAACGAACAAGTAACACAATGATATGAAGTGGTATAAAATACTGACGGATAACAACATGTACAACCATTTTTTTTAATTAAAAATATTTTTTAATTATTTTGAAATATTTTAAGAATATGGTTTCAAAGTGACCTACGTACACAATGTTTGTGATTTATAAGTCACTTTAAAAAATATTTACGTTTTAAAAATAATCCCATGTCTGCTTTCTTTTCTACGTCAGTTCAAGAAATGTTATATGCTGTAAGTTGTGTACTATATGTTACATGCTATATGCTGTATGCTGTATGTTGTGTGCTGTATGTTATATGCTATATGCTGTATGTTGTGTACTTTATGTTACATGCTATATGCTGTATGCCGTATGCTGCATGTTGTGTGCTGTATGTTATATGCTATATGCTGTATGCTTTATGGTATGTCTAAGTAAAATGTGTCTCTCTGTTCCTCTCAATATTAAATGACAACAGGGTAAAACTGTTTCGCAGTGTTTCATGGACAAAGATGTATAATATAATATATAATATATAATATATAATATATAATATATAATATATAATATATAATATATAATATATAATATATAATATATAATATATAATATATAATAGAACCAATTCCACATTTTGGTTATGTCTCTATAGAACATGTTCCCGCAGTCAGGATCAAAACCTAATTCGAAACTGTCATTTTTTGTTTCGGTTCAATTTGATATCAATGGCTTGAAACATCAGATGAAACATAATGGACTACCCTCGCCATGCTGTTATAAATCAGGTTATACGTGTTCTCAAGATAGCACAGTATATATTAAACATCTGTTTGAAGGTGGCCATTTCACTGAACACATTCCTTACAACTGTGGAAAGGGTTTTGTCGCTTTTATTTACGTATTTATTTATGACTTTATCATTCACAGCCTTGTCGTCATTACTATGGTGATATGTACTCTTATAACCATCAATTGCTATATTATACGTGAATATGTTGGATTATTCAGTAGAAGTCGAGCCCTGCGGGACAAGAAAAGCACATGTGTTGTAGCAGTGCGGAACTATGACATTTAATGGCTATATGCGTCGCTATGAATTTATGTTTGATAATCAGGAGATGTGTATACTGGTGTCGTGAATATAACCAGCCAGTTTATCAATTGCCGAATGAAAAAACGAGTTGACAATGAATTTTTAGCAGATACGGGATGAAAGTGAGAAAATAATTCATAATGTTGGAATTCGATATGAAACGTGTTTCTGGTCGTAGGATTGATGGTGTGGTGTGATGTCGGGCGTGGGTTTGATTTGGTAAAGGTGATGCTGTAGAGATGCTGTAGAGATGCTGTAGTGATGCTGTAGAGATGCTTAGGGGTTATAATTTCTGTCTTCTTTTATTTTCCTATCTTCCTTGATATATATTTTAAGGGATAGACATAGGGCTGGTTTTATGTGGGTGTTCGGAGGTGTGTGAGTGCGTGCGTGTGCGTGTTTTTGTGTCTTGCCTAAAGGTTGAGTTGGAGAGCGTTTGGGTCGCGATGGGTTTTCGAGTTTCAGATCCACAGATACGCCACCCCCTCCCCCCAAAAAATAATAAAATGAAAAATAAAAAAAAAATAAAAAAAATAAATATAAATAAATAAATAAAAATAAAAAAATAACAAAAACACACACACACACACAAAAACACACACACAAATTTCCAGTTTAATTTAATCGAGACATATTTCAATGTAACTTTGACTGTGCAAGGATTTGTATGTCGGCGGTTAGACCCTCCAGACTAAATGCCAAGTTCTTATTGCTTTTCATTTAGAATCCAATTATATAGTGACAACTATTCTGTTTATCTCAAGCTAAGGTGTTTATTTGTCCACTTTGTCCGTACATAATTGCGAAAACCATGTCTTTTCTCATTTTACTGATTCATTAAATATCGTATAACCATTAGTTTATAAAGCTGACTCTGCTATGGACGACTCTGCATATTTCATGTGGACAAATATTACTTTAGTAGTGATATGAGTCGATGGTAAAGGTAAATTGTGAGGTCTTCGCTTTTGTCGACCACGTTACGGTGAATGTTTTGATTGACAGGTTGAATGATTGACGTGTGCATGAAAGCACTATGAAAGACATGAAACTGACATTAGGTGCTGCCGGCTATTTTATGGCAATACCAAAGACAAAATGAAACTAATGCCGCGTTGTTTTAATTAAACACAGTGTCGATAAACTGTATGTTATTAAACCCTGGTAGGGAAAGTGATATGAATGCAAAGAGATATCCAGGTGTGACGAATTGTTTGGTCTTTTAAGTCGTTTGTATTTTCCCTTTGATGTTCCTCTTCTGTTGATTATCTAAACGTTTGAATGTCATGTACGCCAACTTTAGCTACATGAGGTGGTTTACAAAGAGTCGAGTCTGGATCACACAGTTCAGTGATCGACATCATGAACATCTACCTATGCATTCGGGTATGATAAAAAGCATCATCCAAAACTGACAACTCGATCGCTTTCCGTGACGGCAATGGGTTGCTAAATACCAAATTTAACGTTGATGCCTGCAATCTGTCCCAGTTGCGTAGATCGATGGTCATGCTGTTGATCACTGGATTGTCTGACCCAAGCTCGATTATATCCAGTCGGCTGGGATATTGCTGAGTGCGGCGTTGAAACAAGAACCCAATCAACCAACCAAAAGTATACTGGGACTCCTTTACTAAGGTTAACCTGAACGCCCGTTCTTTAACATTGCACCAAGGCTACCTTAGTGACGTACGATCACCTTAGTACTTCGAGAAACGAGGTCCTTGGTTCTTACACTGTGCGCACTTTAAGTGTAGTCTCTGAATATATACATGGAACAATGGAGTAGCCTAGTGGTTAAAGCGTTCGCTACCCACATCGATGATCCTGATTCGATCCCTACATAGGTACATTGTGGGAAGCCCATTTCTGGTATCCCCGTCGTGATATTGCTGGAATAGTGCTAAAAGCGGCGTAAAACACAACTCATTCACTCACTGTAAACATATATAATTTTGGTAGAATTTGTACAAAAAACATAAATGATACTTGGCATAATGACAATAGGCAGACATGTTTGTTGTCGTTACATAGATCAACAATTAAGTACTGATTTGATAGATTTATCACCTTTCAAAAAGTAACCGGCCATTAGAAGTTACTAATTTTATGAGTTTACAATAATTTGTTAAATTATTCCATAGAGTAGTAGATAATTATGTTTTTCGTAGCGTTAGATATTTATCACATTCAAATAGGAAATGGACCTCATCTTCTTTTCGTTTACTGTTACACATCTTACAAATTACATCTAAGTGCATCACTGTAAACATACATATATAATTTTGATAGTATTTGAGAAGGGAGGAAAACCAGGCTTTATTCATTTAGCGCTTTATCATTCTAGAAAGGGCTGTGCTGTAGTTGGCGGACTCTGAGACTCGCTATAGTGTCTTGAATGTTTGTGATACGGTCTGTAATTGATCGACATGACATTGGTGAGCGCAAAAGTATGCGTTAGATGCGAACTCGACGAAACAGAGAACAAACAGAGTGTTGAAAAGTAAAGAAACCGAACCCGAAATTAGCACAAAGGAACGTTTTTAGCAATTAAGACCATAAGTATCAGATGTTTTCTTCAGCGTCTTTTTCTAGTTATAATTACGCGTAGTTTGTTTCAAGGCATGAACTTGTAGCATGCCTGTAACTGAACATCAAAGAGTCAGTATTGCACCACAGAGATCTTCATCGAGGAAGACAGGATTCTGGTCTTTCTCAACTTTATTTTTTGCAACCAGTATTTGTTTTAAAAAGGATATAAATAATTCTTGACATACTCATACTATACATGTTACAAAGGGGCGTATCAGCAATGTTCATCGAAAGGAAACCGTGTAACGGACATCTCATGGATCAGGAGTGCGATGTAGTGAGCGAGTTTAGTTTTACACCGCACTCAGTTATTGCAGCATTGTGGTGGTGATCTGTATATCAACATCATAGTCCTCCTCCTCTATCTCTTCCTCCCCTCCTTCTCCCCTCCTCTTCCTCCTCCTCTTCTTCCTCCTCCCCTCCTCCTCGGCTCCCCTCCCCTCCTCTTCCTCCTCCTCCCTCCTCTTCGGCCCCTCTCCCTCTCCTCTTCCTCTTCCCCCTCCCCTCCTCCTCCTCCCACCTCTTCCTCCCCGTCCCCCTCTTTCCCCCTCCCATCCTCTTCTTCCTCCTCCCCTCCTCTTCCTCCCCCATCCTCGTCGTCCTCAACCACCTCCTATTCTTCCTTTTCTTCCCCATTCGTCCTCCTCCACCTCTTCCTCCCCCCCCCCCCCTTCCTCCTCCTCCTTCTCTTCCCTTCCATCCTCTTCCTCCTCCTAGACAGTTTTCGGTCAGTGTTAGATGGTGGCTACGATGAATGGTTAATGTCGTTCCTGTCCAGCTGAAGATGTCTGGCGTGGATTGTCTTTCTGTACATATAATTATCCTTCAACTCATTAAACGGTGTTCAGCAGATTTGTTCAGCTAAACGTGTACCAACATGTTTTGTGGACCGTACAACTGCAGTATTTCGGAGACTGGTTTATGTTCTGATTATGTTTGTAAATTGGGCTCACATCTGTATATGGTTTCTCTTGTTAAGCGCCGGATGGGTAGCTTTGAGGTTAAAATGTTTGATCGTGATGAGGGAGACCCGGTTTCATTACAATAAAAATCAATAAGATAAGACGGTTGGTCTTGTCAAGTGTCATTTGACTGATGGGGTCCGTAGATTGACTGACAGGTCACGTTGGAGTCCTGGGTTCGATTCTCACATGAGTCTATATAGTGAAACCATTTTGGTGCCCCCTGCCGTGACATTGCTGAGACAAAAAAGGTATGAAACCATACCCAGTCAATACAGTCACCCACTCAATGTCAATTTCAAATACAAGCACCCGTTTTCGTCAAAAACAATCCTGATTCATGTCCTCCGCGTCTACTTGCACAAACACACCTGATCGTTAATCACCAGCGGTCATGTGACGGTCGGCAACAGGTGTACGCTGTACAAGGCTGTAGTGCTGTAGATTCATATTAATACGAATATTTACACAATGGCCATACTGAATGTTGCAATTACATCAAGGATAACATATCTCCCGCGATAACAGATTGTAATTTAGGATGTAAACGATGCTCTAGAGATAGTGTACGTGGATGTCATTGAGTATCATGTTCTATGGAAGAGTGAAGGACATATTGTCGCATTGTGTGTTCATCCCTTATAAGACCAAACACAAATGACAAAATGATAGGGAGAAATTGCAACTGCAGCACATATTTGAGCCTGAAGAAATATTGAGTGGTGGGATTGTTGCCTTTTTTGACAAATATATGTATTTCGTAATCTTCATGAACACATGAACATGGGCACATGTGTTCAAAGTCACTGTTCTGTTCGTTCTGTTCTATAGTAAATTTATGCAAGGACCGATGTGATCTACCTCACTCTGATTGTTTGGGTTCGAATTCCGGATTTGTAATAACCTACACACTACCGAAATTTGTACTTTATCAAGGAAATATAATCCTAGGCCCAGATTTTCGAAGCTCTCTTAGCTCTAAGTCGTAAACGCCATGCATTAACATTAACTTACGACTGTCTTATCGCCAAGAGAGCTTCGAAAATCTAGGCCCTAAAGTGTGATACCTTCTAAAATGGCATCGTGTATCCACTGTGTGATAATGATGATTGCGGTGTAAAACAAGACTGTATTGATGGCTGTAATACGAAAATAATGTATTTAACATTCTCTATGTACTATGTACACTTAGATGCACATATGACTAACATATTTCGTTACAAAGTTTCCAAAATTAATATTGCTTACAGTCTGATTGTGGTGGTGAATATGACAGGAAAAGTTGATGTGTCAGCGATACGTCATTGCTCTGAAGATAAGCATCATGATGTTGCTGAATGGGGAAATGACCTTGCCATCAGCAAACATAAACTGTCACGCTAGTGAGGGTATACACCACTTTCAATGGTGGCGTTAAAACAGAGCAGACACGGCGATTTGGCGATGTGTGTCATAGTATCATAGTTGCGTTTAGTACCTACGTCTGCAGTGTTTTCGCGACTGTTTTCAGTTCAGGAACGTGTTCCTAACGTATGTGAGTGTTTGGACAAATCAAGGAAAAATCAAATCCGCTCGAATGTTCTCGTGTACACTTTTTAAACTAAGGCTGAGGCGTTTATGTACGTCCCAGTCAATATCAGGTGATCATGCTTGTAAGAGGCGACTAACGGGATCGGGTGGTTAGGCTCGCTGACTTGGTTGCTCATGCTGTTTATCACTGGACTGTCTGGTCAAGACCGCCTCCGTATAGCTGGGATATTGCTAAGTGTGGCTTTAACGAAGTAACAAACAAACCCACACTGCACCAAAACTATCGTGTGGACAAAATGCACTATCGTGCGATTTGGTGATTTTGACGTGGTGTCATCGTAGATTATAGGGACATTGTGATCGAGGTGGCTAAAGCGCCAGACAAGTGATCCAGCGAGCTTGACGTGCCGGGGTCGAATCCAACTGTGACAAGATGTAAAAACCTTGGAGTCACCATTGTGTGCAAACTCTGTCAGTGCTGTCACAACCCCCTAGTGTAAAGTACACTACTCAGTGCCTGTGCATGAATTTGTTGGCATAAGACCTCACGGTGACCACTAGAACAGGTCCAAACGCCTAGTTGTGCAGTAAACTTGGACTAAGCATTGTGACTGTGCGCCCCTGTCCACCCACCTGTGGACCTCGCAAGGATGGGAAAGCAATGCTGATAACCTGGTGCGCCTGCAAGATTTGTAAATCGTTACATTTACTAATTGTGAGCCATGCTTGAAATCTGACACTAGTTTGCAAGTGCCTCATTCAAACTGTTCACATTTGCTGTTTTTGAATATTTCTATCAGAGTATCCCTGTCACAACCTCACTCTTTAACGCTATGATCACCCTCCTCACATACACACAACTTTTGACGTCGACATGATAAATGATATGTCGGATCTCTTTAATAACCGCAACAACAATGTCGGATAAAGTTTGTAAACGGTCTAATTAAACATGCTATTTACACTTTATCAATTTATAATGATTCTAAGTATGCGTCGTTTAAACCTGCGTCATTGTGTGGGCGTTTCACCCATATACCTTACACACCATGTCAGTCTGAAATCTGATACCTTGTAAAGCCTTAAACTTGCATAACGTCTTGATATATAATTTAATAACGTTTAACCTGCATCTCTCTCTGATAATTGGTTTAGCTTTATTCCTGCATCTTTTCTCTGATATCTGGTTTAGAGTTAAACCTGCATCTCTCCTGACATCTGGTTTAGCATTAAACCTGCATCTCTCTCTGATAATTGGTTTAGCTTTATTCCTGCATCTTTTCTCTGATATCTGGTTTAGAGTTAAACCTGCATCTCTCCTGACATCTGGTTTAGCTTTAAACCTGCATCTCTCTCTGATAATTGGTTTAGCTTTATTCCTGCATCTTTTCTCTGATATCTGGTTTAGACTTAAACCTGCATCTCTCCTGACATCTGGTTTAGCTTTAAACCTGCATCTCTCTCTGATAATTGGTTTAGCTTTATTCCTGCATCTTTTCTCTGATATCTGGTTTAGAGTTAAACCTGCATCTCTCCTGACATCTGGTTTAGCTTTAAACCTGCATCTCTCTCTGATAATTGGTTTAGCTTTATTCCTGCATCTTTTCTCTGATATCTGGTTTAGAGTTAAACCTGCATCTCTCCTGACATCTGGTTTAGCATTAAACCTGCATCTCTCTCTGATAATTGGTTTAGCTTTATTCCTGCATCTTTTCTCTGATAATCTGGTTTAGAGTTAAACCTGCATCTCTCCTGACATCTGGTTTAGCATTAAACCTGCATCTCTCTCTGATAATTGGTTTAGCTTTATTCCTGCATCTTTTCTCTGATAATCTGGTTTAGAGTTAAACCTGCATCTCTCCTGACATCTGGTTTAGCATTAAACCTGCATCTCTCTCTGATAATTGGTCTAGCGTTGAATCTGCATCTCTCCTGATATCCGGTTTAGCGTTAAATCTGCATCTCTCTCTGATACCGGTTTAGCGTTACACCTGCATCTCTCCTGATATCAAGTTTAGATTTAAACCTGCATCGCTTTCTGATATTTCACTTAGTATTAAACTATCATCTTTCACTGATATCCATTTTACGTTCAGTCTGCATAGTTCTGTGATATCTGACAGTGCTGACACTGTATCTCCCTCTGACATTTGGTTTAGCATTAACCCTGTATCTCTCTCTGGTATCTGGTTTAGCATTACACCCGCATATCTCCTGATATCCGGTTTAGCGTTGACACTGCTTCTCTCTGATATCTGGTTTAACATTAAACCTGCATCTCTTCCTAATATCTTACTTAGTGTTGGACCTGTATATCTCACTGATTTCTGGTTACCATCAAACCTGCATCTCACTCTCTGATATCTGGTTTAACATTACACCTACATGTCTCCTGATGTCTAGTGTAGTGTTAACCATTCATCTCTCCTGATATTCGGTTCAGCCTGCATCTCTCCCTAACATATTACTTAGTGCTGAATCACTCCCTGATCTCTTCCTTAGTGATAACCCAGCTTCGCTCATCAATCCCTTACTTAGTGTTACCGCTCCCTAATCTCTTACTTGATGTTAACCCTAATAGCTTACATAGTGATAACCCCGAACCACTCCTTAATATCTCACCTAGTGTTAAACCTGCATTCATTCTTGAAAAGACGTTTAATGTCAACACTTCGGCGTAGCACCTCCAACACAAACCGCCAATGCACATGCTATATATCAGACAAAGTATGACAATGAACTTACACAATGAACAAGAAAACTAGAACCTACTTGACCATCCCATATACAGGCCTCTGACAATCAAATGCGAAATATTCTATAAGCACAACAATTTATACACAGCAGTAAAGCCACTACAGAAAGAACATACAAGTTCAGTTGATTATAGAACTTTTAGTTTTTACTATAATCTTTGAAAAGAGGGTTTTCTCTTTCTCAGCTGATTTGTCGAGCGTTCGTGTTCTATTATCTCTATGTGTTAATATGATCACTTTACTCATGTTTTACTAATGTGTACGAAAGTAATTTCATTGCCAATTTCTGATTAAAAATATTTGAAAACATAAAAATAAAACGAACCCTTTACGGCTTTACCGATCGATAATCAAACCCTGCTTTCTCTTTAATGCTTTGAACATAGCTAATTGGTAATGGTTCGGTATTCTTTTGCCTTCGTCAACGAACAGTTCAATTTGAACTAAATTCGCAGTATCAGGTTTTTTATATCTCAAAGGTTAGATGACTAGGAACATAAAAGTCGGTTCTTCATATTGATATACTTTTTAAATTAGTTAGATATTAATTTCACACCTAACACACAGTCTCATCTAATGTCGAGCAGAGACCGTTGGAAATACAACGATACCTCACCATCAGTATAACACAGATCGTGATGTAACAATGTTAAGCGAAGGTCGTGTGTGCACAGGCAGCTTGTTAATGGAAGTATCTGCGCTCAGATTGGAGTTCTCGAATCATATCACACAACTGGATTTCATTGCATATTAGTGTCTGCTAGCGATGTTCATAGC
Organism: Haliotis asinina; assembly: GCF_037392515.1. Taxonomy (NCBI): domain Eukaryota; kingdom Metazoa; phylum Mollusca; class Gastropoda; order Lepetellida; family Haliotidae; genus Haliotis; species Haliotis asinina. The sequence goes on along the minus strand of NC_090293.1, from coordinate 15,901,227 downwards.
ACCCATGAGGATGTCAATTCATAATCACATCTGTTACTGACATAACATAATCTGTTACTGACATAACATAATCTGTTACTGACATAACATAATCTGTTACTGACGAACTCAAATCATAGCACATATGTGGATGCCAGTTGTATAATCATTTCTGCTAGTGACAATCTCGAATCCTGACATACATCAGGATGTCATTCTATGATCCTTTCTGCTGGTGACAATCTCGATTCCTGACACATATCAGGATGTCAATGTATGATCCCTTCTGCTGGTGACAATCCCGGACCCTGACACACATCAGGATGTCATTGTATGATCCTTTCTGCTGGTGTCAATTTCGAATCCTGACACACATCAGGACGTCATTGTATGATCCCTTCTGCTGGTGACAATCCCGGACCCTGACACACATCAGGATGTCATTGTATGATCCTTTCTGCTGGTGTCAATTTCGAATCCTGACACACATCAGGATGTCATTGTATGATCCCTTCTGCTGGTGTCAATCCCGGACCCTGACACACATCAGGATGTCATTGTATGATCCCTTCTGCTGGTGTCAATCTCGAACCCTGACACACATCAGGACGTCATTGTATGATCCCTCCTGCTGGTGACAATTTCGAATCCTGACACACATCAGGACGTCATTGTATGATCCCTTCTGCTGGTGACAAACTCGAACTCTGACACACATCAGGACGTCATTGTATGATCCCTTCTGCTGGTGTCAATCTCGAACCCTGACACACATCAGGACGTCATTGTATGATCCCTCCTGCTGGTGACAATTTCGAATCCTGACACACATCAGGACGTCATTGTATGATCCCTTCTGCTGGTGACAAACTCGAACTCTGACACACATCAGGACATCATTGTATGATCCCTTCTGCTTGTGACAAACTCGAATCCTGACACACATTAGGATGTCATTGTGTGATCCATTTTGGTAGTGACAATCTCGACTCCTGGCACACATCAGGATGTCTTTGTATGATCATTTCTGTTGGTGACGAAGCCATATTAACAATTTCACATATGTGGGTAATGTGGTGAAGGAGATATTAGTCATTTGGCACATCTTGGGTAACGGTATGCCCTCAGATACTATCATATAAAATATGATGGTATTGTAAACCAGAAGTTACTCTGTTCTGTAATCTGATTGGGTGAAAAACATGATCAAATGGTATTAGATTCCCGGAAACTGCAAGACTATTCACTGCGTATTGACACGTAAACAATTGTTTTGTTGTGTCATCAACAGTGGTGACGTCATTCAAATCATATTGTGACGTAAAGTTAGAATGACGTCACAAATGAGCAACCCCCGATGCTACCATGGGAACCAGCTGAAACGGCCAGCTGATGACACTTCACTGTTGTACCCATGATCGATGTAAACGAGTGCAGACAGTAAAACTCCTTTGGTTTACTTTTTTGTTTACAATGTCGATAAACATCATGTGTTGGCCAATTTCCGGGTGTTATTGAGTCTTTGAAGCATGGGAATATTTCATTTGACGCCGGAGGTTTCAAATGAAATATTCCCATGCTTCAAATACTCAATAACACCCGGAAATTGGCCAACACATGATGTTTATCTCCTAATTATACTATCTCATAATCCACAATTAAAGATTTTGATTGCTTGATCTCTATTTACACGGGGGCTGGGTTTTAAGGATACCCCCAAAACGATGTGTCCAGATATTGTAGCTGGCCCTATTTACCCTATATTGAGAGCTGACGTTTGTGTGGACTGTCGGTATTTAGTTTGACCCTTTGGCATCATGTATGAATAAGTAAAAGCATGAAAAAGGTTATGTCCTTACTTTTACGACATCTGGGGTGGATATAGTATGTCCAAAACAAACTCTTTCGGTAAACACGCAGAGGCAATAACAAGCGATTGCAGTTTCAAATTGCTCTTCTATGCCCTTTAATATCTAAGCTTGATTATAGAAGACTTCTAACTATCCCAAACACGCAAAATGGTTCTTGCATGATTTGTTTTCTAAGGTTTGTGATGCATTTATTGCAGATTTTAACTTTTTTCGAGAGTACCAATATAGGAATTTTGAGGCTGGGAAATAGCAAAGGATAATATGTAAAACAATACAACATGTGAACAGCTGAATTTATATCATTTTCAAGGTGAAGCTGACTACTTTATTGAACGCCCCTCATATCATGACGTAATTAAACAATTATGCCTGACATATTCCATGTGCAACAACATGTCTGCGTAGCTTTTCATGTGAATCGCCAACTCTCTCGACTGAATAACTCTGTTTATGGACTTGATGCAGATGATGCATGTTTACTGAGAGGCATCACGAATGGCCTGCAGCATCTCCTACACACTACCGAAACGAATACAAGTAGACGGTAGTTAAACAACAGTGCAAGTACAACTGGTATATTATAATATAGATGTGGAAGAAAACTGACGCCACCCGTATACGTACATGTATACCCTGATTAAGGCTAACTTGGTGAGGGAATTCATTACACGCAGTGTGTTTGTCAGTAGAGACATATAATACCTCGTACTCATTAAAATGATAAATATTTATCAGTACTAGGGCTTGTACTTTAGTAGTAGTAATCCAATACTTCTGTTATGGGAAAGATCTGATTTTTTTTACTCTACATTGGCGTCACGTGTGGGTAAGTTTGTCGATGAAAGAATATACAATTTTAGAAATAGTACAAAGATGCGAGATATGGAGGGCATCATGGTGCACGTCTTCTGCAGGAAAATGGGTACAATATGTAAAACCCATGTTTGGTGTCCCCTTCCCCCGTGATGTTGTTGGAATATTGCTATAAGCGGTATAAAACGGTACTCTCTCACTGTTTGGGGAAATCTTTTCAATACCAACTCCGACTTCACCCATAACCAGGTTGACATATTTAAATGTTACAGTCGCTGAAAAGATGAAATGTATTATGAAGTCTCCGTTTTCGCATGTAACAGCTTGCCTCAAAATATGATTTAAATGAAGAAAAAATATTGGACCCCACGAGTCAAGCAGCGTGTACGCCACCATGATACATTAGCAATAGAAAAAGAACGGCACGGTAGATCATCACTGTCAACATACATGTAAATCCGTATCAGGTCCGGTAGTGCACAGAGGTGCAGGAACTTGCTACAGTATGTCCTGAAAACGTTGCTGATATTGCTAGCCTTGCACACGAAGGGACATCCTCTATACAGTCTAAAGAATGCTACCGTGGCACATTTCCTAATGTACTTGTAAAACATGTTGTTGGTCTTGTCAAATCAACCTTCATGAAAGAAAATGTCTCACTAGAATTTAGGATTTACTGGCCTTAACCTATTTGTAGAACTGAAGGAAGGCGAGGAACATCTGTATTTATCGCTATTATTTGCCTACACAGTGTGAAAGTAGTTCAGATTTCTATAACAGCAGAGGGCGAATCTGTCTTTCCTCTGCACATTACAAAAGTGGGCGTCAGTGAATACTATATATACTGTTACTGTTGATTTGCAGTTAGCTCTTGTGATGTAATGACCTACATATACTGTAATCTTCATATCCTGAAAAAAATGTAAAAAAAAATTAAAAAATGTCCACATGTGACAAACTCGAATCGTGGATAACATCTACATATATTCTTGCGATACTTTCTGCTTGTGACTTACTAGAATCATGGGAGAAAGCAACACATCAATATTGATGTCATTTGGATCATGTGGATCAGCATATCCTACCAGGTCGACATCAGTCCAGATACAGCTCAAATCTTTGTGCAAATGTAGGAAAGTAGCTCCACGTTGGGGCAGGGTTATGTCCAGCAGTACGTGTAGACATCAGTCCAGATACAGCTCAAATCTTTGTGCAAATGTAGGAAAGTAGCTCCACGTTGGAGCAGGGTTATGTCCAACAGTACATGTAGACATCAGTCCAGATACAGCTCAAATCTTTGTGCAAATGTAGGAAAGTAGCTCCACGTTGGAGCAGGGTTATGACCAGCAGTACGTGTAGACATCAGTCCAGATACAGCTCAAATCTTTGTGCAAATGTAGGAAAGTAGCTCCACGTTGGAGCAGGGTTATGTCCAACAGTACATGTAGACATCAGTCCAGATACAGCTCAAATCTTTGTGCAAATGTAGGAAAGTAGCTCCACGTTGGGGCAGGGTTATGTCCAACAGTACGTGTAGACATCAGTCCAGATACAGCTCAAATCTTTGTGCAAATGTAGGAAAGTAGCTCCACGTTGGGGCAGGGTTATGTCCAGCAGTACGTGTAGACATCAGTCCAGATACAGCTCAAATCTTTGTGCAAATGTAGGAAAGTAGCTCCACGTTGGAGCAGGGCTATGACCAGCAGTACGTGTAGACATCAGTCCAGATACAGCTCAAATCTTTGTGCAAATGTAGGAAAGTAGCTCCACGTTGGAGCAGGGTTATGTCCAGCAGTACATGTAGACATCAGTCCAGATACAGCTCAAATCTTTGTGCAAATGTAGGAAAGTAGCTCCACGTTGGAGCAGGGTTATGTCCAACAGTACATGTAGACATCAGTCCAGATACAGCTCAAATCTTTGTGCAAATGTAGGAAAGTAGCTCCACGTTGGAGCAGGGATATGACCAGCAGTACGTGTAGACATCAGTCCAGATACAGCTCAAATCTTTGTGCAAATGTAGGAAAGTAGCTCCACGTTGGAGCAGGGTTATGACCAGCAGTACGTGTAGACATCAGTCCAGATACAGCTCAAATCTTTGTGCAAATGTAGGAAAGTAGCTCCACGTTGGAGCAGGGTTATGTCCAGTAGTACGTGTAGACATCAGTCCAGATACAGCTCAAATCTTTGTGCAAATGTAGGAAAGTAGCTCCACGTTGGGGCAGGGTTATGTCCAGCAGTACGTGTAGACATCAGTCCAGATACAGCTCAAATCTTTGTGCAAATGTAGGAAAGTAGCTCCACGTTGGAGCAGGGTTATGTCCAGCAGTACGTGTAGATATCAGTCCAGATACAGCTCAAATCTTTGTGCAAATGTAGGAAAGTAGCTCCACGTTGGGGCAGGGTTATGTCCAGCAGTACGTGTAGACATCAGTCCAGATACAGCTCAAATCTTTGTGCAAATGTAGGAAAGTAGCTCCACGTTGGGGCAGGGTTATGTCCAGCAGTACGTGTAGACATCAGTCCAGATACAGCTCAAATCTTTGTGCAAATGTAGGAAAGTAGCTCCACGTTGGAGCAGGGTTATGTCCAACAGTACATGTAGACATCAGTCCAGATACAGCTCAAATCTTTGTGCAAATGTAGGAAAGTAGCTCCACGTTGGAGCAGGGTTATGACCAGCAGTACGTGTAGACATCAGTCCAGGTACAGCTCAAATCTTTGTGCAAATGTAGGAAAGTAGCTCCACGTTGGGGCAGGGTTATGTCCAGCAGTACGTGTAGACATCAGTCCAGATACAGCTCAAATCTTTGTGCAAATGTAGGAAAGTAGCTCCACGTTGGAGCAGGGTTATGTCCAGCAGTACGTGTAGACATCAGTCCAGATACAGCTCAAATCTTTGTGCAAATGTAGGAAAGTAGCTCCACGTTGGAGCAGGGTTATGTCCAACAGTACGTGTAGACATCAGTCCAGATACAGCTCAAATCTTTGTGCAAATGTAGGAAAGTAGCTCCACGTTGGGGCAGGGTTATGACCAGCAGTACGTGTAGACATCAGTCCAGATACAGCTCAAATCTTTGTGCAAATGTAGGAAAGTAGCTCCACGTTGGAGCAGGGTTATGACCAGCAGTACGTGTAGACATCAGTCCAGATACAGCTCAAATCTTTGTGCAAATGTAAGAAAGTAGCTCCACGTTGGAGGAGGGTTATGACCAGCAGTACGTGTAGACATCAGTCCAGATACAGCTCAAATCTTTGTGCAAATGTAGGAAGGTAGCTCCACGTTGGGGCAGGGTTATGACCAGGAGTACGTGTAGACATCAGTCCAGATACAGCTCAAATCTTTGTGCAAATGTAGGAAAGTAGCTCCACGTTGGAGCAGGGTTATGTCCAGCAGTACGTGTAGACATCAGTCCAGATACAGCTCAAATCTTTGTGCAAATGTAGGAAAGTAGCTCCACGTTGGAGCAGGGTTATGACCAGCAGTACGTGTAGACATCACTCCAGATACAGCTCAAATCTTTGTGCAAATGTAGGAAAGTAGCTCCACGTTGGGGCAGGGTTATGTCCAGCAGTACGTGTAGACATCAGTCCAGACACAGCTCAAATCTTTGTGCAAATGTAGGAAAGTAGCTCCACGTTGGAGCAGGGTTATGTCCAGCAGTACGTGTAGACATCAGTCCAGATACAGCTCAAATCTTTGTGCAAATGTAGGAAAGTAGCTCCACGTTGGGGCAGGGTTATGTCCAGCAGTACGTGTAGACATCAGTCCAGATACAGCTCAAATCTTTGTGCAAATGTAGGAAAGTAGCTCCACGTTGGGGCAGGGTTATGTCCAGCAGTACGTGTAGACATCAGTCCAGATACAGCTCAAATCTTTGTGCAAATGTAGGAAAGTAGCTCCACGTTGGAGCAGGGTTATGTCCAGCAGTACGTGTAGACATCAGTCCAGATACAGCTCAAATCTTTGTGCAAATGTAGGAAAGTAGCTCCACGTTGGGGCAGGGTTATGTCCAGCAGTACGTGTAGACATCAGTCCAGATACAGCTCAAATCTTTGTGCAAATGTAGGAAAGTAGCTCCACGTTGGAGCAGGGTTATGTCCAGCAGTACGTGTAGACATCAGTCCAGATACAGCTCAAATCTTTGTGCAAATGTAGGAAAGTAGCTCCACGTTGGGGCAGGGTTATGTCCAGCAGTACGTGTAGACATCAGTCCAGATACAGCTCAAATCTTTGTGCAAATGTAGGAAAGTAGCTCCACGTTGGGGCAGGGTTATGTCCAGCAGTACGTGTAGACATCAGTCCAGATACAGCTCAAATCTTTGTGCAAATGTAGGAAAGTAGCTCCACGTTGGAGCAGGGTTATGTCCAACAGTACATGTAGACATCAGTCCAGATACAGCTCAAATCTTTGTGCAAATGTAGGAAAGTAGCTCCACGTTGGAGCAGGGTTATGACCAGCAGTACGTGTAGACATCAGTCCAGGTACAGCTCAAATCTTTGTGCAAATGTAGGAAAGTAGCTCCACGTTGGGGCAGGGTTATGTCCAGCAGTACGTGTAGACATCAGTCCAGATACAGCTCAAATCTTTGTGCAAATGTAGGAAAGTAGCTCCACGTTGGAGCAGGGTTATGTCCAGCAGTACGTGTAGACATCAGTCCAGATACAGCTCAAATCTTTGTGCAAATGTAGGAAAGTAGCTCCACGTTGGAGCAGGGTTATGTCCAACAGTACGTGTAGACATCAGTCCAGATACAGCTCAAATCTTTGTGCAAATGTAGGAAAGTAGCTCCACGTTGGGGCAGGGTTATGACCAGTAGTACGTGTAGACATCAGTCCAGATACAGCTCAAATCTTTGTGCAAATGTAAGAAAGTAGCTCCACGTTGGAGCAGGGTTATGACCAGCAGTACGTGTAGACATCAGTCCAGATACAGCTCAAATCTTTGTGCAAATGTAGGAAAGTAGCTCCACGTTGGAGCAGGGTTATGACCAGCAGTACGTGTAGACATCAGTCCAGATACAGCTCAAATCTTTGTGCAAATGTAGGAAAGTAGCTCCACGTTGGGGCAGGGTTATGACCAGCAGTACGTGTAGACATCAGTCCAGATACAGCTCAAATCTTTGTGCAAATGTAGGAAAGTAGCTCCACGTTGGGGCAGGGTTATGTCCAGCAGTACGTGTAGACATCAGTCCAGATACAGCTCAAATCTTTGTGCAAATGTAGGAAAGTAGCTCCACGTTGGGGCAGGGTTATGTCCAGCAGTACGTGTAGACATCAGTCCAGATACAGCTCAAATCTTTGTGCAAATGTAGGAAAGTAGCTCCACGTTGGAGCAGGGTTATGTCCAACAGTACATGTAGACATCAGTCCAGATACAGCTCAAATCTTTGTGCAAATGTAGGAAAGTAGCTCCACGTTGGAGCAGGGTTATGACCAGCAGTACGTGTAGACATCAGTCCAGGTACAGCTCAAATCTTTGTGCAAATGTAGGAAAGTAGCTCCACGTTGGGGCAGGGTTATGTCCAGCAGTACGTGTAGACATCAGTCCAGATACAGCTCAAATCTTTGTGCAAATGTAGGAAAGTAGCTCCACGTTGGAGCAGGGTTATGTCCAGCAGTACGTGTAGACATCAGTCCAGATACAGCTCAAATCTTTGTGCAAATGTAGGAAAGTAGCTCCACGTTGGAGCAGGGTTATGTCCAACAGTACGTGTAGACATCAGTCCAGATACAGCTCAAATCTTTGTGCAAATGTAGGAAAGTAGCTCCACGTTGGGGCAGGGTTATGACCAGTAGTACGTGTAGACATCAGTCCAGATACAGCTCAAATCTTTGTGCAAATGTAAGAAAGTAGCTCCACGTTGGAGCAGGGTTATGACCAGCAGTACGTGTAGACATCAGTCCAGATACAGCTCAAATCTTTGTGCAAATGTAAGAAAGTAGCTCCACGTTGGAGCAGGGTTATGACCAGCAGTACGTGTAGACATCAGTCCAGATACAGCTCAAATCTTTGTGCAAATGTAGGAAAGTAGCTCCACGTTGGGGCAGGGTTATGACCAGCAGTACGTGTAGACATCAGTCCAGATACAGCTCAAATCTTTGTGCAAATGTAGGAAAGTAGCTCCACGTTGGAGCAGGGTTATGACCAGCAGTACGTGTAGACATCAGTCCAGATACAGCTCAAATCTTTGTGCAAATGTAGGAAAGTAGCTCCACGTTGGAGCAGGGTTATGACCAGCAGTACGTGTAGACATCAGTCCAGATACAGCTCAAATCTTTGTGCAAATGTAGGAAAGTAGCTCCACGTTGGAGCAGGGTTATGACCAGCAGTACGTGTAGACATCAGTCCAGATACAGCTCAAATCTTTGTGCAAATGTAGGAAAGTAGCTCCACGTTGGAGCAGGGTTATGTCCAACAGTACGTGTAGACATCAGTCCAGATACAGCTCAAATCTTTGTGCAAATGTAGGAAAGTAGCTCCACGTTGGGGCAGGGTTATGTCCAGCAGTACGTGTAGACATCAGTCCAGATACAGCTCAAATCTTTGTGCAAATGTAGGAAAGTAGCTCCACGTTGGAGCAGGGTTATGTTCAGCAGTACGTGTAGACATCAGTCCAGATACAGCTCAAATCTTTGTGCAAATGTAGGAAAGTAGCTCCACGTTGGAGCAGGGTTATGACCAGCAGTACGTGTAGACATCAGTCCAGATACAGCTCAAATCTTTGTGCAAATGTAGGAAAGTAGCTCCACGTTGGAGCAGGGTTATGTCCAGCAGTACGTGTAGACATCAGTCCAGATACAACTCAAATCTTTGTGCAAATGTAGGAAAGTAGCTCCACGTTGGAGCAGGGTTATGTCCAACAGTACGTGTAGACATCAGTCCAGATACAGCTCAAATCTTTGTGCAAATGTAGGAAAGTAGCTCCACGTTGGAGCAGGGTTATGTCCAGCAGTACGTGTAGACATCAGTCCAGATACAGCTCAAATCTTTGTGCAAATGTAGGAAAGTAGCTCCACGTTGGGGCAGGGTTATGACCAGTAGTACGTGTAGACATCAGTCCAGATACAGCTCAAATCTTTGTGCAAATGTAAGAAAGTAGCTCCACGTTGGAGCAGGGTTATGACCAGCAGTACGTGTAGACATCAGTCCAGATACAGCTCAAATCTTTGTGCAAATGTAAGAAAGTAGCTCCACGTTGGAGCAGGGTTATGACCAGCAGTACGTGTAGACATCAGTCCAGATACAGCTCAAATCTTTGTGCAAATGTAGGAAAGTAGCTCCACGTTGGGGCAGGGTTATGACCAGCAGTACGTGTAGACATCAGTCCAGATACAGCTCAAATCTTTGTGCAAATGTAGGAAAGTAGCTCCACGTTGGAGCAGGGTTATGACCAGCAGTACGTGTAGACATCAGTCCAGATACAGCTCAAATCTTTGTGCAAATGTAGGAAAGTAGCTCCACGTTGGAGCAGGGTTATGACCAGCAGTACGTGTAGACATCAGTCCAGATACAGCTCAAATCTTTGTGCAAATGTAGGAAAGTAGCTCCACGTTGGAGCAGGGTTATGACCAGCAGTACGTGTAGACATCAGTCCAGATACAGCTCAAATCTTTGTGCAAATGTAGGAAAGTAGCTCCACGTTGGAGCAGGGTTATGTCCAACAGTACGTGTAGACATCAGTCCAGATACAGCTCAAATCTTTGTGCAAATGTAGGAAAGTAGCTCCACGTTGGGGCAGGGTTATGTCCAGCAGTACGTGTAGACATCAGTCCAGATACAGCTCAAATCTTTGTGCAAATGTAGGAAAGTAGCTCCACGTTGGAGCAGGGTTATGTTCAGCAGTACGTGTAGACATCAGTCCAGATACAGCTCAAATCTTTGTGCAAATGTAGGAAAGTAGCTCCACGTTGGAGCAGGGTTATGACCAGCAGTACGTGTAGACATCAGTCCAGATACAGCTCAAATCTTTGTGCAAATGTAGGAAAGTAGCTCCACGTTGGAGCAGGGTTATGTCCAGCAGTACGTGTAGACATCAGTCCAGATACAACTCAAATCTTTGTGCAAATGTAGGAAAGTAGCTCCACGTTGGAGCAGGGTTATGTCCAACAGTACGTGTAGACATCAGTCCAGATACAGCTCAAATCTTTGTGCAAATGTAGGAAAGTAGCTCCACGTTGGAGTAGGGTTATGTCCAGCAGTACGTGTAGACATCAGTCCAGATACAGCTCAAATCTTTGTGCAAATGTAGGAAAGTAGCTCCACGTTGGGGCAGGGTTATGACCAGCAGTACGTGTAGACATCAGTCCAGATACAGCTCAAATCTTTGTGCAAATGTAGGAAAGTAGCTCCACGTTGGAGCAGGGTTATGTCCAACAGTACGTGTAGACATCAGTCCAGATACAGCTCAAATCTTTGTGCAAATGTAGGAAAGTAGCTCCACGTTGGAGCAGGGTTATGACCAGCAGTACTTGTAGACATCAGTCCAGATACAGCTCAAATCTTTGTGCAAATGTAGGAAAGTAGCTCTACGTTGGAGCAGGATTATGTCCAACAGTACGTGTAGACATCAGTCCAGATACAGCTCAAATCTTTGTGCAAATGTAGGAAAGTAGCTCCACGTTGGAGCAGGGTTATGTCCAGCAGTACGTGTAGACATCAGTCCAGGTACAGCTCAAATCTTTGTGCAAATGTAGGAAAGTAGCTCCACGTTGGAGAGGGTTATGTCCAACAGTACGTGTAGACATCAGTCCAGGTACAGCTCAAATCTTTGTGCAAATGTAAGAAAGTAGCTCCACGTTGGAGCAGGGTTATGTCCAACAGTACGTGTAGACATCAGTCCAGATACAGCTCAAATCTTTGTGCAAATGTAGGAAAGTAGCTCCACGTTGGAGCAGGGTTATGTCCAGCAGTACGTGTAGACATCAGTCCAGATACAGCTCAAATCTTTGTGCAAATGTAGGAAAGTAGCTCCACGTTGGAGCAGGGTTATGACCAGCAGTACGTGTAGACATCAGTCCAGATACAGCTCAAATCTTTGTGCAAATGTAAGAAAGTAGCTCCACGTTGGAGCAGGGTTATGTCCAACAGTACGTGTAGACATCAGTCCAGATACAGCTCAAATCTTTGTGCAAATGTAGGAAAGTAGCTCCACGTTGGAGCAGGGTTATGACCAGCAGTACGTGTAGACATCAGTCCAGACACAGCTCAAATCTTTGTGCAAATGTAGGAAAGTAGCTCCACGTTGGAGCAGGGTTATGTCCAACAGTACGTGTAGACATCAGTCCAGATACAGCTCAAATCTTTGTGCAAATGTAGGAAAGTAGCTCCACGTTGGAGCAGGGTTATGAGCAGCAGTACGTGTAGACATCAGTCCAGATACAGCTCAAATCTTTGTGCAAATGTAGGAAAGTAGCTCCACGTTGGAGCAGGGTTATGTCCAGCAGTACGTGTAGACATCAGTCCAGATACAGCTCAAATCTTTGTGCAAATGTAAGAAAGTAGCTCCACGTTGGAGGAGGGTTATGACCAGCAGTACGTGTAGACATCAGTCCAGATACAACTCAAATCTTTGTGCAAATGTAGGAAAGTAGCTCCACGTTGGAGCAGGGTTATGTCCAACAGTACGTGTAGACATCAGTCCAGATACAGCTCAAATCTTTGTGCAAATGTAGGAAAGTAGCTCCACGTTGGAGTAGGGTTATGTCCAGCAGTACGTGTAGACATCAGTCCAGATACAGCTCAAATCTTTGTGCAAATGTAGGAAAGTAGCTCCACGTTGGGGCAGGGTTATGACCAGCAGTACGTGTAGACATCAGTCCAGATACAGCTCAAATCTTTGTGCAAATGTAGGAAAGTAGCTCCACGTTGGAGCAGGGTTATGTCCAACAGTACGTGTAGACATCAGTCCAGATACAGCTCAAATCTTTGTGCAAATGTAGGAAAGTAGCTCCACGTTGGAGCAGGGTTATGACCAGCAGTACTTGTAGACATCAGTCCAGATACAGCTCAAATCTTTGTGCAAATGTAGGAAAGTAGCTCTACGTTGGAGCAGGATTATGTCCAACAGTACGTGTAGACATCAGTCCAGATACAGCTCAAATCTTTGTGCAAATGTAGGAAAGTAGCTCCACGTTGGAGCAGGGTTATGTCCAGCAGTACGTGTAGACATCAGTCCAGGTACAGCTCAAATCTTTGTGCAAATGTAGGAAAGTAGCTCCACGTTGGAGAGGGTTATGTCCAACAGTACGTGTAGACATCAGTCCAGGTACAGCTCAAATCTTTGTGCAAATGTAAGAAAGTAGCTCCACGTTGGAGCAGGGTTATGTCCAACAGTACGTGTAGACATCAGTCCAGATACAGCTCAAATCTTTGTGCAAATGTAGGAAAGTAGCTCCACGTTGGAGCAGGGTTATGTCCAGCAGTACGTGTAGACATCAGTCCAGATACAGCTCAAATCTTTGTGCAAATGTAGGAAAGTAGCTCCACGTTGGAGCAGGGTTATGACCAGCAGTACGTGTAGACATCAGTCCAGATACAGCTCAAATCTTTGTGCAAATGTAAGAAAGTAGCTCCACGTTGGAGCAGGGTTATGTCCAACAGTACGTGTAGACATCAGTCCAGATACAGCTCAAATCTTTGTGCAAATGTAGGAAAGTAGCTCCACGTTGGAGCAGGGTTATGACCAGCAGTACGTGTAGACATCAGTCCAGACACAGCTCAAATCTTTGTGCAAATGTAGGAAAGTAGCTCCACGTTGGAGCAGGGTTATGTCCAACAGTACGTGTAGACATCAGTCCAGATACAGCTCAAATCTTTGTGCAAATGTAGGAAAGTAGCTCCACGTTGGAGCAGGGTTATGAGCAGCAGTACGTGTAGACATCAGTCCAGATACAGCTCAAATCTTTGTGCAAATGTAGGAAAGTAGCTCCACGTTGGAGCAGGGTTATGTCCAGCAGTACGTGTAGACATCAGTCCAGATACAGCTCAAATCTTTGTGCAAATGTAAGAAAGTAGCTCCACGTTGGAGGAGGGTTATGACCAGCAGTACGTGTAGACATCAGTCCAGATACAGCTCAAATCTTTGTGCAAATGTAGGAAAGTAGCTCCACGTTGGAGCAGGGTTATGACCAGCAGTACGTGTAGACATCAGTCCAGATACAGCTCAAATCTTTGTGCAAATGTAGGAAAGTAGCTCCACGTTGGGGCAGGGTTATGTCCAACAGTACGTGTAGACATCAGTCCAGATACAGCTCAAATCTTTGTGCAAATGTAGGAAAGTAGCTCCACGTTGGAGCAGGGTTATGTCCAGCAGTACGTGTAGACATCAGTCCAGATACAGCTCAAATCTTTGTGCAAATGTAGGAAAGTAGCTCCACGTTGGAGCAGGGTTATGTCCAGCAGTACGTGTAGACATCAGTCCAGATACAGCTCAAATCTTTGTGCAAATGTAGGAAAGTAGCTCCACGTTGGAGCAGGGTTATGTCCAGCAGTACGTGTAGACATCAGTCCAGATGCAGCTCAAATCTTTGTGCAAATGTAGGAAAGTAGCTCCACGTTGGAGCAGGGTTATGACCAGTAGTACGTGTAGACATCAGTCCAGATACAGCTCAAATCTTTGTGCAAATGTAGGAAAGTAGCTCCACGTTGGAGCAGGGTTATGTCCAGCAGTACGTGTAGACATCAGTCCAGATACAGCTCAAATCTTTGTGCAAATGTAGGAAAGTAGCTCCACGTTGGGGCAGGGTTATGACCAGTAGTACGTGTAGACATCAGTCCAGATACAGCTCAAATCTTTGTGCAAATGTAGGAAAGTAGCTCCACGTTGGAGCAGGGTTATGTCCAGCAGTACGTGTAGACATCAGTCCAGATACAGCTCAAATCTTTGTGCAAATGTAGGAAAGTAGCTCCACGTTGGGGCAGGGTTATGACCAGTAGTACGTGTAGACATCAGTCCAGATACAGCTCAAATCTTTGTGCAAATGTAGGAAAGTAGCTCCACGTTGGAGCAGGGTTATGTCCAGTAGTACGTGTAGACATCAGTCCAGATACAGCTCAAATCTTTGTGCAAATGTAGGAAAGTAGCTCCACGTTGGAGCAGGGTTATGTCCAGTAGTACGTGTAGACATCAGTCCAGATACAGCTCAAATCTTTGTGCAAATGTAGGAAAGTAGCTCCACGTTGGAGCAGGGTTATGTCCAGCAGTACGTGTAGACATCAGTCCAGATACAGCTCAAATGTTTGTGCAAATGTAGGAAAGTAGCTCCACGTTGGAGCAGGGTTATGTCCAACAGTACGTGTAGACATCAGTCCAGATACAGCTCAAATCTTTGTGCAAATGTAGGAAAGTAGCTCCACGTTGGAGCAGGGTTATGTCCAACAGTACGTGTAGACATCAGTCCAGATACAGCTCAAATCTTTGTGCAAATGTAGGAAAGTAGCTCCACGTTGGAGCAGGGTTATGTCCAGCAGTACGTGTAGACATCAGTCCAGATACAGCTCAAATCTTTGTGCAAATGTAGGAAAGTAGCTCCACGTTGGGGCAGGGTTATGACCAGTAGTACGTGTAGACATCAGTCCAGATACAGCTCAAATCTTTGTGCAAATGTAGGAAAGTAGCTCCACGTTGGAGCAGGGTTATGTCCAGTAGTACGTGTAGACATCAGTCCAGATACAGCTCAAATCTTTGTGCAAATGTAGGAAAGTAGCTCCACGTTGGAGCAGGGTTATGTCCAGCAGTACGTGTAGACATCAGTCCAGATACAGCTCAAATCTTTGTGCAAATGTAGGAAAGTAGCTCCACGTTGGAGCAGGGTTATGTCCAACAGTACGTGTAGACATCAGTCCAGATACAGCTCAAATCTTTGTGCAAATGTAGGAAAGTAGCTCCACGTTGGAGCAGGGTTATGTCCAGCAGTACGTGTAGACATCAGTCCAGATACAGCTCAAATCTTTGTGCAAATGTAGGAAAGTAGCTCCACGTTGGAGCAGGGTTATGTCCAGCAGTACGTGTAGACATCAGTCCAGATACAGCTCAAATCTTTGTGCAAATGTAGGAAAGTAGCTCCACGTTGGGGCAGGGTTATGACCAGTAGTACGTGTAGACATCAGTCCAGATACAGCTCAAATCTTTGTGCAAATGTAGGAAAGTAGCTCCACGTTGGAGCAGGGTTATGTCCAGTAGTACGTGTAGACATCAGTCCAGATACAGCTCAAATCTTTGTGCAAATGTAGGAAAGTAGCTCCACGTTGGAGCAGGGTTATGTCCAACAGTACGTGTAGACATCAGTCCAGATACAGCTCAAATCTTTGTGCAAATGTAGGAAAGTAGCTCCACGTTGGAGCAGGGTTATGTCCAACAGTACGTGTAGACATCAGTCCAGATACAGCTCAAATCTTTGTGCAAATGTAGGAAAGTAGCTCCACGTTGGAGCAGGGTTATGTCCAGCAGTACGTGTAGACATCAGTCCAGATACAGCTCAAATCTTTGTGCAAATGTAGGAAAGTAGCTCCACGTTGGGGCAGGGTTATGACCAGTAGTACGTGTAGACATCAGTCCAGATACAGCTCAAATCTTTGTGCAAATGTAGGAAAGTAGCTCCACGTTGGAGCAGGGTTATGTCCAGTAGTACGTGTAGACATCAGTCCAGATACAGCTCAAATCTTTGTGCAAATGTAGGAAAGTAGCTCCACGTTGGAGCAGGGTTATGTCCAGTAGTACGTGTAGACATCAGTCCAGATACAGCTCAAATCTTTGTGCAAATGTAGGAAAGTAGCTCCACGTTGGAGCAGGGTTATGTCCAGCAGTACGTGTAGACATCAGTCCAGATACAGCTCAAATCTTTGTGCAAATGTAGGAAAGTAGCTCCACGTTGGAGCAGGGTTATGTCCAACAGTACGTGTAGACATCAGTCCAGATACAGCTCAAATCTTTGTGCAAATGTAGGAAAGTAGCTCCACGTTGGAGCAGGGTTATGTCCAGTAGTACGTGTAGACATCAGTCCAGATACAGCTCAAATCTTTGTGCAAATGTAGGAAAGTAGCTCCACGTTGGAGCAGGGTTATGTCCAGTAGTACGTGTAGACATCAGTCCAGATACAGCTCAAATCTTTGTGCAAATGTAGGAAAGTAGCTCCACGTTGGAGCAGGGTTATGTCCAGTAGTACGTGTAGACATCAGTCCAGATACAGCTCAAATCTTTGTGCAAATGTAGGAAAGTAGCTCCACGTTGGAGCAGGGTTATGTCCAGTAGTACGTGTAGACATCAGTCCAGATACAGCTCAAATCTTTGTGCAAATGTAGGAAAGTAGCTCCACGTTGGAGCAGGGTTATGTCCAGCAGTACGTGTAGACATCAGTCCAGATACAGCTCAAATCTTTGTGCAAATGTAGGAAAGTAGCTCCACGTTGGAGCAGGGTTATGTCCAACAGTACGTGTAGACATCAGTCCAGATACAGCTCAAATCTTTGTGCAAATGTAGGAAAGTAGCTCCACGTTGGAGCAGGGTTATGTCCAACAATACGTGTAGACATCAGTCCAGATACAGCTCAAATCTTTGTGCAAATGTAGGAAAGTAGCTCCACGTTGGAGCAGGGTTATGTCCAGCAGTACGTGTAGTAACATGAGTAACAGGACCAAGGAGTGCCTGTTCCTCCTCCCCGCACCCCCCCCCCCCCCCCCCCAAAAAAAAAAAAAAAAAAAAAAAAAAAATGTTGTGTACATTTTTGTTGGCTCTTCCTACAACACACCACATTAGGAAACGTTTTTTTCCTGAAAAGCCTGGAAGCCACCAGATTGATTACTGACGTTTCCAGAATGAAACGTCTTGTTTGGGTTTCCATTTTTGGGATGGAATTGTATTAACTATATTATTCTGGTAGGGATCTCAACGTGTAAAATGTGAATGAGTGAGCATAGTTTAACGTCCTGTTTAGCAATATTCCGGCAACATCACGGCTGGGGACACCAGAAATGGGTTTCATACATTGCACCCACTTGGCCTATGGGAATCAAACCCGGGTCTTCAGTGTAACGACCGAATGCCTGTACCACTAGGCTACCCTCTGCCCATCTTCATCACGCCCATGCGCATGCTGCCTACTCAGACTCAGTTCCTGCGAAAGATTTTATTTATATAATAAGCAATAGTAAAAGCTAAACTGTCTTTAAAATCTAAAATTACATCTTTAAATATGTGCAACAAAACATTACGAACATTTTTCACCCAGATAACACGAATAATGAGTTTCCTGTGTTTATTTCAGAAGAACAACTTGTAGTGACTGAGTAACAGAACACAAAGGGAATCATAATCATTTTTTATTTACACTGACAACGAACATTTGTAAAATCACATATTGTTGTTTAAGACATTTGAAGAAAAGCGTTAAATATTAATCACTCGTTCTTTCAGAAGGTCGAGGATGAGTAATTGGTTTTGAGGCTTTTACTAATGCTCTATTCTAATTACTAAACAGGCGTGCAAGTCACATAGACTTCACGCGTTGTCCTATGTGATGAGTCCACGCTCCAACAGGAGGCTATTATATTTATGGTAAAAATACAAAGAATGACGTGGCTCAATTTGAACAATTGCACAAACACGCAGCAAACAAAACAAAAAGTGGCTCTCATTAGAGGTGAGTGAGTGAGTGAGTTTAGATTTACGCCGCTTTTAGCAATTCTCCAACAACATCACGGCGGGGGACACCACAAACAGGCGTCACACATTGTACCCATGTGGGGAATCAAGTCGCGTCGCCGGTGTGACGAGATAACGCTTTTACCATTAGGCTACCCCACTGTCCCGCTCTCTTTAGAACTAATTAGGAGATAAGAAGTACTAATTGGGAGATACTAAGTCCTAATTAGGAGATACTTTGTACTAATTAGGAGATACTAAGTTCAAATTAGGAGATATTAAGTCCTAATTAGGAGATACTATATCCTGGGTAGGAGATACTAAGTTCAAATTAGGTGATAATAAGTACTAATTAGGAAATATAGTCCTAATTAGGAGATAAAAAAATTCAGGCTGTGGCACTGATGCTTCCATAGCTGCTCGCACACAGCTAGTGTCTCGTTCAAAAGCGCAGTTTCCAATAGCTAACACCCACTGTTTTTCTCAGCGATAGATAGATACAATTCGGTGCGGGTTGTTTTCATACTCGGTTGGATCGCCAACGCTCACTTATGTATTGTAATGTCTGACAAAAGCAACATAATTTAGTCCCCAAACACCCACTGAATGTTCTATTTTCCTTACGGTATGGCAGGTTCGATTCGGTTTCAGTCGGTTTTGTGCTTGTCTCCTTCGCCAACGCTCCCATTTAAATTGACAAGCGGAAAAAAAGAAATTTTGTGATAGAACCTACTAAACGAAACTCTCTCGATGTTGAAAGACACATACCATTCATGGATTCATGTTAGAGATTTTGTCCTGGAAATCATATTTTCACAAATTGGGGAAATATGTGACAGAAATGATTTCCGTTGAAAAGAAGTTTTGTCACGTGTGCCATATGTTCCTGATTTGGTGTCAGGGAAGTGTTGATCAGTCTTTGCGTGTGTTTATGATAGGCACAACGGGGAATAGTATGCTAACCTGGCATCATCGCTGTTTGACAATGATTCATGAACACGTGTCCGTCATATAGTGGATTTCGTAGAATCGACTCTGCTCATGGCAAAGGACTCGTGAAAACCCGTTTTGGAATTGATCATCAGCACCCCTACTTAAGAGGCGACTAAGGGGATTGGATGGTTCAAAACAAAACAAAAACAACAACCTTGATCCTCCTCTCCCCCAGCCCCTAAAACAACCAAACCAAACCAAACCAAACCAAAAAACAAAACAAATCAAAACAAAACAAAACAAAACAAAACAAAACAAAACCCAAAACCCATGTGTTTTGTATATATATTTACATCTGTATTGCAGACATACAAACACCCACACACCCAATTGCAGAAACGGGAAAATGTTTTAATATTATCCAACATGACCAACGAACAAATAATATCTTACTTAATCAAAAAAAGGTGGTTTGCTTACTTAAAATATGATGCTTGTATAAAACGTGTAAGAAAGATACATGGAGGAGGTTACGAGGGTGTTACGAGGGTGTTACGAGGGTGTTACCAGGGACGATTTCAAATTTCTACTGGGGTATTTGCCTTATACGTTAAGGGCGCAAATACCACTGACAGTCACTTTAATGATACGGTTGAAAGTGACACTCTCGTGTTACTCTTTTTGCAAGAGTCTACCTGCTCCCACTACTTACGTCATTATATAAGTTCTTTTTGTATGTCAGGCTGCATAAAAAATAAATGTTTCTCGGGCACGTTTTCTTCAAAAGTGACGAGGGCGGTAGGACCTTTTTCAAAAAAGTTTGATAGGAAAAAGGTGACGCGGAAGGAACACATTGATTTTTCTCTTAGAAATACAGTTTGGGAGTTTTAGCACGTGTTAATGAGTAGTAGATTCAGTCACACTCGTTCTTACAGACACTCATTATTAAAAAGGACAAATGGATGATCTTGACGCGGCCAAGTCAAAATTATTCTTTTTAAATGGCGATAAAAAATTGTTATGACGCTCCGATACCCGAGAAACATTTCACTGTTTTTATTTAGCCTTAGTCTTTCTGAGTTGAAAAATAATTTTAAAAAAACGTACCTGTTGTGAGTTAACCCTTTATCATCCAAAATTGTGCTCCACTGGAGATAGTCCTTGTGAGGATCGTATAGGGCCGACCTGTGTCGTGACGACGTTCTAATGTAACTACGTTTTCATTCAACACAAACACGTGAATCCACTCGTTCTACAACTTGTATGCATTGAGGGCATGTACAGATTGCGAACGTTGTCGTGTTGCTGTTTAATTGTGGGTCGAAATGAGATGTTATATCCGTTCAAATACAGAAACGCAATGTTCCACCAGTGAAACAGCTGTACACCAGGAAAAGAGGATCTGTTGAGTAGTTCACTGTAGAGGGCTGTACGAGGTGATCACAACTGATGCATCGTGACGTCAGTTACCAATGTAGTGACGTCATTACAGCGTGACGTCATGCAAGTAGTGTACTAGCGTACAAAACTCTTCCGCAATCTCTTCATGAAACCGGTTTCGGTTTGAAACCAGTAAAATAACAAAATATGGTATTTTGTCAATCTAATGCATGGGTAATAAATAATACCACACTCCGTCTCATTAAATACGAATTATACGCTCAGTCAGATACCATAGGAAGGAAACGAGTTTCCTATAATTCGTATGTAATGAGACCGAGTGTAATATTGTCTATGAAATTAGATTTTGTACAATGCCTGGACACCATCAATTACATGACTCACAATGCGATGTTGTCATTAACTTGATGACGTCAAAATGTTGTGGCATTGATGTACTGTGGGGCTAATGGCAGTAACGTGTTCAGAAATGTAATCTTTCATTGAAAACTAATGAAGAATGATTTGAGATAATAAATAGAATTCCCCCCTCGTGTCTTCTGATATCAAATATATAAACACTCGTTGATAAAGATGTAAAAGTAGAGATATCCCCAGCAAGCCATGAGTATTTGAAACTCTATCATCTTGTGTTGATATCATTGATATCAGCAGACACTTGGGTGAGATCCTCTATTTAAAGCGGAAAATATTCATTTATTCCCATTGAATAGGTCAGTTGGCAGGTCCTGCCCGGATCTCGAAGGTCGCGCTGCATACTCCCTTCCGTTAATGTCTCGATCCATACTACTTCTTTGAATAACTTGCGTACTTTGTGGTATCGAATGCCTAATAGTTGTCTTGAGTGAGTATCAAATATTTCCCAGTGAAAACCGGTACCTGTTGAATGATTCGGTTTGAACCAGTTTGTAATCAGAACAGCAAACTGAGGCAACCAGGGAGAATCAGAAAACACATTACGTTACTCTTTCTCTCCATTTCAGCATGGATCGGCGCCATATCATTCGGCATTAATCGGCTTTTTTGCTGGCTGATTGTCTCTCTACAAAAGCGTATGCCAACATGTCTGCTTTTCTTCGTGGGCGTCATATTGTCATCTGCCGCCATGGCCCTGTCGTCTTTCATCACAGATTTGAGCTGGCTATTTCTCACCTACTGTGTCATCTTCGGCGTTGGATCCAGCCTCGTTATGAACTCGCCGTACGCCCTCATCGAGAGTTACTTCCCTTCGTCACATAAGTACCACATCCTAGCAACTAGTCTGATGAACGTTGGGAGTCCTGTAGGTTTGTAATTTTACAATGTCTTCACACATACATCAACGTAATTAGGTGTAATCAAAGCATGAATGATGATGATGAAGAAGAAGAAGAAGAAGAAGAAGAGTATGATGATGATGGTGTTTACATTACGAGTATCATATTCTGAAGAAAAAAAACCCCTCAATAATCGAAAAAATGAAATCTCAAAACAATATTAAGCATTCACATTTTTGTCTTCTGTTTAAAAATGCGTTTCTTTTGCGGTTCGGTATATATAGTTATGTTGTGGCCTTTCGTTTGTAGTGTTTCGGTGAGTTGAACGTTTTGATGACCATGTAAGTGTTAGATCAAGTCCAACTTTCAAGCGTATACTTTCTTTTGCGTGGTAGTGTGTTCAGCGTGTGTTGGCTACCACCCAGACGCGATGTCAGTACATTTTGCATTTCCCAGTAAACGTAATTCGAGCAAACTACAGGATTTACCAATGAAGAATTGTTGAAAGGATTCCGATTTCTTCAGATGATCAGTTTTTGTAGAGTTGGCAAGTGAAACTAGGATCATTCGTAACAGTACAGCTTGACACGACTGGGCGAGTCCGTGTTTTGTAATAGTGAATTCTGCTTTGTTTGAAGCGACAAAGCAGCAACATCTTCACGCGTGGTGGTGGTAGTCCAGGGGTTAGTTGAGGCTGTGAAGTTGGAGACTATGGGTTAGTCTAGTAGTTAAGGCGTTCTCTCGTCACGCCGGTGACCTGGGTTAGGTTCCCCACAGGGGTAATATGTGTAAAGTTCATTTCTGGTGTCCCCCGCCGTGTCGTTGCAGGAATATTGCATGAAGCGGCGTAAAACCATGCTCACTCGCTTATCGGATTGTAAGTGATACCCGTCCGAGGGATCTCCTTGACCTGCCTTGACCGAGACGCGAGTGTCAGCGAGTCAATTCATTAACCAGCGTCCTCATAGGAGATCAAAGGATCTACAGGCCACGTGGAAATAAACAACACATTTACTTTCAAGTAGAAACCATTTTCTACCTATATATATTCATTATCGATCTGCCATCCATTTTTCAACAATCCTTGTTTCAATTTCGCGAAAGAAAACAGGAAACAGACAGAAGTTGTATCTGTTTAGGGACTATGTTCTAATCATTGGAACTTTGTCACCCACCGCGTACCCTCGTAGAACAAATAGACGTACCGCATATTATTGAAACGTCATTAGCGACGGCGTTGCCGAGGAGATAGGACCCACGGCGCCATTGCCTGAGTATCAAAGAGTTGTGACTGGCGTGGTGTTAATTTAAAGTGGAACAGTTTACAATCAGTCGGGGATTTGTCATCTGTTGGCACAACGAGAGGATGCTTGTCAAGGGATTGATACTGAGTCGCTTATCTGATTCTTAGTTCATTCGATGATAAGACAATTCCAACCTTTAGCTGGTAACATTTTGAAAAGGAATCACGCCGAAGAGGCAGAATCAAACAACTGTCAGCAGAATGTATCCAGACATAGTAACGGTTTGGCGTCGTGAGTCGTATATCACATCGAGCATTAAACATAGAGATAGCTACGTGACGATACACACTTTCTTGAGCAGGCCGCAATTGCTCCAGCAAGAAAGTATTAATCCGGGTCTTTTAAGTCCAGTTTCCCGTGATGGCGTGTCCAGGTTCGTCACTGCCCGTTTCTGGGCCCTCAAGAGTGATGCACACGTGATTCATATGTTTATTTGTTTGTTTGTAGCTCAACGCTGCACTCAGCAATATTCCAACTATACGCTTTGTAAATAATTCAGTCAGGACCAGACAATCCAGTGATTATCAATCAATTATCGATTTACGAAACTGTGATATGTCAACCATGTCAGCGATCCTGACCACCCGATGCCTTTATCGCCTTTTACGACCAGTATGAGTTACTGAAGACCAATGCTACCCAGGATATTCACGATGAGAAACACGTGAGATCTGCATCCCTTTGGCTGTCAACACTCATTATATCTCGCCACAATGTGACTGGTATACTTCCGTTAAACCCACTCACTCACTCACTCACTCACTCACTCACTCACTCACGCACTCTTGAACAGATAACCATTGCCCCTTAAAATTGGTATGAGTCGATTGAAGAGGATCGGGTGGCCACACGTGGTGTGTGTATTGGCGTCATCGTCCTAAGGTGGATCCTCGCTCATGACGTTATCCACCACTTTGTCCGGATGATACTCGATTATTCGTACACCGCCGTGATAATGCTGGAATATTGTTGACTAAAGAGGCAACCGGCCATGCTCTCAAATACTTCTGCAAACGTCGGAAAAGCTATTTCTGTTCCCTCTGTCAATATCAATATCAAATGTCAATATCAAAACGACAGATAAAACCACTTCCATTCGTCTCTGATCGTAACAGACTACAGGGGTTCACATGCACAAAGCGAACTTAGCACTAAGAAGCTTATGAGTCTCACAGCATGACAGTAAGCTAAGGTAGTTTTGAGAACGTGGCCCCAGATAGCTGGAACGGCGCTCGACATCGCGATCAAAGATCTCGGGCCGTCGTAAATTCCATGCATGACAATCATCTGAATGGTATGGAACCCTCGAAGGGACATTGCAACCTTGTTGCATTGTCGTGTTGTCTCCCTTCAGAAAACAAGCAAAATGAGGCAAAATTAACCAAAGTACGACACGCGACAGTGCGACAATGCAACATTTCGGTCATTTGTCGCATTGTCGTAGTGTCGCATTGTCGCGTGTTGAAAAATGTTTTTCTATTCATCCAAAGGGCGACATAGCTACAATTTTCAATGACTGCGTTGTGGCGCATTTTTAGGCTTTTTCTAAACATCTTAGATGGAGCGACAATGCGACAAAGCGAAATATTTTGGCCTTGAATATTGTCGCTGTGTCGTATGTCACCCTTTCGTATGAATAGAAAAAGATTTTTCAACAAGCGACAATGCGACAAATGGCCGAATTATCGCCTT
Organism: Haliotis asinina; assembly: GCF_037392515.1. Classification (NCBI taxonomy): domain Eukaryota; kingdom Metazoa; phylum Mollusca; class Gastropoda; order Lepetellida; family Haliotidae; genus Haliotis; species Haliotis asinina. The sequence goes on along the minus strand of NC_090293.1, from coordinate 15,876,336 downwards.
GTCGTATTGTCGCGTGTTGCGCTTTAGCTATAATTGTGGCTCGTTTTGTTTGTTTTGCTTTTGAAATGACGACAACGAGACGTACAGTGTACCTTCTAGAATTCCATGGAATGACGTAATCAGCATCTTGTGGAGTGTATGGTTTGTTTGTATAGATTACATGACGAATCAACAAACATGATTTTTTTCCAGGTTCCATGCTGATGAACCCGCTAAGTGCGCACCTTGATCGCGTGGCCCCGGACACTTGGCGAGATACCATGAGAATATACGCGGGGATTATGCTCGTGGTGGGACTTCTCTGTAATATCATCATGCGGAAACGAACGGAAATTCCAGAAGATGAGAGGACTCCACAACAGTATGAAGATATAGACGGAAACTCGGGTCATCAATATGTTGCTTGCACGGCAAGCTTGATAACTGACACGTGCCTTTGGACCACAGGGATATTCCTCTTGTCGTTCGCCATATACGTACCTAAAGTGCACTTCGTAAGTATTCGTGATCAAATTGGTGACTGAGGGTGTGAATGCATATATTAGATGTTGCAGAAACACCAAAGTATCACAAAATACTGGTGAAGGTAGTAAATAGTTTATTGCGCAGGACACACTGAATCGATGTATGGAGTTTAAATGGTGTCCTTACTGGGTGAGCTCATTTGAATACTTTTAGATCCTAATACCAAACTTACCGGTTTATTGCATCGATACATTATTATCCAAAATAACCGACATCATTAGTTCATTTTATTTCATGTCATGTAAAGACAGATTTACTGCTATTAATTCATTTAATTGGGGCGGTGGGGTAGCCTAGTGGTTAAAGCGTTCGCTCGTCACGCCGAAGACCCACATGGGTGCAATGTGTGAGGCCCATTTTCTGGTGTCCCCCGCCGTGATATTGCTGGAATATTGCTAAAAGCGGCGTAAAACCAAACTCACTCACTCACTCACTCACCAAAGTGGGACAGTTCGTGGTCCAAATTGTAAGAGCAAACGTAACCCCAAATCAGTGGATGTTCAATTCGTGTCCCACTCGTGATGTTCCGGGACAAGCCGAGGACGAATGCCGATGCTGTTGCAACAAAGGAACGCAACTCTGTCTGTGCATGAAAGTACCAAGTCTTAAACAACAGAGACATCTTGGGTTCTTGTAATGATATTGTCATTCGATTACACGACATCAACATTTACGAGATATTCATCCAGTAGTACTGTTATCGTTGATTCGTTTCATTGATGTGTAAATGAATATGGAGGATAATTGAGGAGGAGTGAAGCCTTGACATAATTATTCCGGTCATAAACTGTGTTTACAGCCATGCTCTGGTACTTTTGCGAATCATGACAACTTTACACTGGGAATAAAAATGTGTTATACAATCCCTTGACGCACATGAGTGAGTTTAGTTTTACGCAACACTCAGCTATATTCCAGCTATATGGCAGCGGTCTGTAATCGAGTCTGGACCAGACGATCTAGTGATTAACAGCACGAGCATCGATCTGCGCAACTGGGAACCGATGACATGTGCCAGCCAAGTCTGCGGGCCTGACAACCCGATCCCGTTAGTCGTCCCTTACGACAAGCATAGTCGCCTATTACGACAAGCATAGTCGCCTTTTCAGGCAAGCATGGGTTGCCTGAAGGCCTATCCTACCCCAGACCTTCACGGATCTTGACGCATGTACTGCATATGCCCTTTATTAACTTTGTTATTAATACACGATATTTCAGATACCGAAACACAAGGATAATTATTATAAAATTGTGTTCTTAAAAATATCACTCGCGCCAAAAGTAACATCGTTCAGGGAAGAATTAGTAGGACACGCTTATTTCCTACGTTTTGTCTAAAGAATTCTCGACACAGTGGAGTGAATGAGTTGAGCTTTCAAGCCAGTTTTAGCAATATTCCAGCAACGTCTCGGCGGGGTACACCTGAAATGGGCGTCAGATATTGTAATTATATGGGGAATCGAACCCGGGCCTTCAACGTGACGAGCGAACGCTTTAACCGTTAGGCTACCCCACTGCCCCTCGACACATTGGAAACTTTACAAAATACTGGTGAAGGTAGTAAATAGTTTATTGCGCAGGACACACTGAATCGATGTATGGAGTTTAAATGGCGTCCTTACTGGGTGAGCTCATTTGAATACTTTTAGATCCTAATACCAAACTTACCGGTTTATTGCATCGATACATTATTATCCAAAATAACCGACATCATTAGTTCATTTCATTTCATGTCATGTAAAGACAGATTTACTGCTATCAATTCATTTAATTGGGGCGGTGGGGTAGCCTAGTGGTTAAAGCGTTCGCTCGTCACGCCGGAGACCCGGGTTCGATTCCCCACACGGGTGCTATGTGTGAAGCCCATTTTCTGGTGTCCCCCGCCGTGATATTGCTGGAATATTGCTAAAAGCGGCGTAAAATTAAACTCACTCACTCACTCATTTAATGATATACTACATAGTTGATGATGTCGATGAAAAAACAACATCATTATATGATGTTATTTGAAGACCCGTGAAGGGCCGGGGTAGAACTGGCCTTCAGCAACCCCTTCCTGGCGTGAAAGGCGACTCTACTTGTCATAAGAAGCTACTAAAGAGATCGGGTGGTCAGGCTCGCTGACTTGGTTGACACATGTCATCGGTTCCCAATTGTGCAGATCGATGCTCATGTTGTTGATCACTGGATTGTCTGATCCAGACTCGATTATTTACAGACCACCGCCATATAGCTGGAATATTGCTGAGTGCTGCATAAAACTAGACTCACTCATTCACCGATGTTATTTAAACATGATACATTAAAACCCCAGCGCGCAATAATACCACCATGTCCAGAAAATGGGTCTCTTCAATACGTCGCAACAACATATATATAATACATTCTACCGCGTACACTGTGAAAGCCAGAGAACATTAGTTCCTTTTGTTCATATCCGTCTCATCACCTTTCACAGCCATCTAAAAGTAAATATCCACATGGCTACACCGTGTCCTATTTCACATAGTCCGTACGCTGGTCAGACCTGTTAATCCTTTTAATCTAAAACCTCCCGGCTACTGAAATCTGAAACGTGATGTCCATTTTTTACGTTCACATCACGCTTCGAATCCTTTCCCACAATACCCCGCTTTTCGCCTGTTCATAATTCTCGTTGTGTGCACATCTGAGGAGTATTGACAGCGCTTGGTGCTCGGAGAGCAATGCTCTATTTGTTTGTCGCTTAACGTCTCTCTCAGCAATATTCCGATTAACTTGACGACCGTCTGTAAATATTTGAATCTGGACTCACAACCCTGTGATTTACATCATGAGCACCCACTGACACAGTTAGTATAGGGGCAACAACGTTTTCCAGGACATTATCAGTTGTAGGTATTCAGTTAACTGTCCGTCGAAAAAGAAAAGTTGGAAAGACCGTGGTCCTCTGCGAATGATATTGCACTGAAAAGTAGCGTTGCCTATATAATAGATAAAATGGATGGAATTTGAAAAGACAAAACAATGTCATAAATTTAAGTTTGTATTTACTTCAAAGAACTCACAACAGGCTGTTGAACCCACACTGATAGGTCATGGAACAAGATTTTATGAAGTCATTGTGGAGAATGACCTTCGACCTTTGCCGTACGCTATGACTTTGACTTTCTGTGACGTTATTCAGCGTCACCTGCTGTGACGTGATTTAACCCCAGAACTGATAATGGCCCGTCGTTAAGGAGTCAGCGGATCATTATCATTTGCAGTGGCCTATCCATTTCTACTAACTAAAAGGAAGGTGACATGATAGTTCTATCCATTTTACCAATAAGATAAGGCAACATACGTCAATCACGTCAGCCAACCAGACCACCAGATTATGTCAGACATAGGTTCATGATGAATAATTACATGGATCTTCAAGGGGCTTAAAGGCTGGTATATGTAGCTCTCTAAAATCGCATATTACTGCAAGTGAAAGCTGAAATATTTAATAATTTCAACTCAAGCCATTTAAAAAGTAAAATGAAGAATGTAAACTACGAATGACCTTTATCATGAAACAATACATATGAAATTATGGAAATCCCATAAGATGTATCAAATTTTAGTGATTAGGGGATAGACAGATTATTTTTCAAAGGTCCAGATTAAGAGAATGTATATTGAGGTAGCTTGGCCCCTAATGACTAAATAAGACGTTCTGGTGTGGATAATGGTGGATAATGGTCGCTCGATGAAATGAACAACTTTCCTTGTGCTTTTCAGATGCAGTACATGGAATCTATCAAAATGGATCTGGGCGTGGCTGCCATGTGTATGAGTTACGAGGGGATGGCAGAAGCCATTTTCAGTTTCGCTACGGCTTTCTCAGGTTAATGAACCTACATCCTGCGATTAGCTAAATTACTGCAGTGAAATATAAAGGCGGGCGTTTCTTGATATCAAGCCTGACATATGTCCGTTTCCATTAAATAGACAGGTGCTTTCTTCGAATCGACGTTGACTGATAATCTTACATATCGTTCATAGCATATGTCAAATAGACAAATAACATACAGTTCGTGTGAAAATGTGATATGCGTGTGCTAAACATGGACACTTGTCATCGGTGTTGTTGACATCTAGAGTTTATAACCCGGATATTGAAACTGATTGATAAATAGTCAGTCACTATTGTGTGAGGCCTTGGCTACCTATCTTGTAAATATGAAAACCTCTTCAGAGTCATTACCCACTCCCATGATTTAAATGATAATTCTGGCAGTGGTGGGTGCCATGGACAAAGAGCTGCCAATGCCTTTCGCAAGCACCTGGTGTCATCGTTGATCTCACATCCGCTTTTGTTAGAAAAGCGAGTATGGGGCTGCTGGGTAGCCACACGGTTAAAGTGTTCACTCGTGACGCTGAAGACCCGGGTTCGATTCCTCACGTGGGTGTAATGTGTAAAGCCCAGTTCTGGTGTCCCCCCCCCCCCCCCCCCCCCCGCTGAATATTACTAATGCGGCGTAAAACTAAAACCCATTCATTCAAATGCGAATCTGTGGTTTTTGTTGTAATAAATGTGAAAGAATAGCATGCCCATGCTGGCCTCTTGGTTTTAAATAAAATTATCATTCTGAAACGTTTAAGGAACACCTGTGAATTGTTATAATTGCAGGTGACTTTGTGGGGCGTTACCTGTTGTTTGTGTATGTGCTGAGTTGCTCGGTGATCGCCGTCTGTGTTGGACTTCTCACCCTCGTCAGGAACAACACACTCATAGCTGTTTACTGTGCAAGTAAGTAAGAATGTTCATTGTGTGGTAAACTGTGCAAGTAAGAATGTTCATTGTGTTGTGAACTGTGCAAGTAAGAATGTTCATTGTGTTGTGAACTGTACAAGTAAGAATGTTCATTGTGTGGTGAACTGTGCAAGTAAGAGTGTTCATTGTGTTGTAAACTGTGCAGGTAAGAATGTCCATTATGTGGTGAACTGTGCAAGTAAGAATGTTCATTGTGTTGTGAACTGTACAAGAAGGAATGACCATTGTGTGGTGAACTGTGCAAGTAAGAATGTTCATTGTGTTGTAAACTGTGCAGGTAAGAATGTCATTGTGTTGTGAACTGTACAAGTAAGAATGTTCATTGTGTGGTGAACTGTACAAGTAAGAATGACCATTGTGTTGTGAACTGTGCAAGTAAGAATGTCCATTATGTGGTGAACTGTGCAAGTAAGAATGTTCATTGTGTTGTGAACTGTACAAGTAAGAATGTTCATTGTGTTGTGAACTGTACAAGTAAGAATGTCCATTATGTGGTGAACTGTGCAAGTAAGAATGTTCATTGTGTTGTGAACTGTGCAAGTAAGAATGTTCATTGTGTTGTGAACTGTACAAGTAAGAATGTTCATTGTGATGTGAACTGTGCAAGTATGAATGTTCATTGTGTTGTGAACTGTGCAAGTAAAAATGTTCATTGTGTTGTGAACTGTACAAGTAAGAATGACCATTGTGTGGTGAACTGTGCAAGTAAGAATATTCATTGTGTTGTGAACTGTGCAGGTAAGAATGCCCATTATGTGGTGAACTGTGCAAGTAAGAATGTTCATTGTGTTGTGAACTGTACAAGTAAGAATGTTCATTGTGTTGTAAACTGTGCAGGTAAGAATGTCCATTATGTGGTGAACTGTGCAAGTAAGAATGTTCATTGTGTTGTGAACTGTACAAGTAAGAATGTTCATTGTGTTGTGAACTGTACAAGTAAGAATGACCATTGTGTGGTGAACTGTGCAGGTAAGAATGTTCATTGTGTTGTAAACTGTGCAGGTAAGAATGTTCATTGTGTTGTGAACTGTGCAAGTAAGAATGTCATTGTGTTGTGAACTGTACAAGTAAGAATGACCATTGTGTGGTGAACTGTACAAGTAAGAATGACCATTGTGTTGTGAACTGTGCAAGTAAGAATGACCATTGTGTGGTGAACTGTACAAGTAAGAATGACCATTGTGTGGTGAACTGTACAAGTAAGAATGTCCATTATGTGGTGAACTGTGCAAGTAAGAATGACCATTGTGTGGTGAACTGTACAAGTAAGAATGTCCATTATGTGGTGAACTGTGCAAGTAAGAATGTTCATTGTGTGGTGAACTGTACAAGTAAGAATGTCCATTATGTGGTGAACTGTGCAAGTAAGAATGTTCATTGTGTTGTGAACTGTACAAGTAAGAATGTTCATTGTGTTGTGAACTGTACAAGTAAGAATGACCATTGTGTTGTGAACTGTACAAGTAAGAATGTTCATTGTGTTGTAAACTGTACAAGTAAGAATGACCATTGTGTGGTGAACTGTGCAAGTAAGAATTTCATTGTGTTGTGAACTGTGCAAGTAAGAATGTTCATTGTGTTGTGAACTGTACAAGTAAGAATGTTCATTGTGTTGTGAACTCTGCAAGTAAGAATGTTCATTGTGTTGTGAACTGTACAAGTAAGAATGGCCATTGTGTTGTGAACTGTGCAAGTAAGAATGTTCATTGTGTTGTAAACTGTGCAGGTAAGAATGTCCATTATGTGGTGAACTGTGCAAGTAAGAATGTTCATTGTGTGGTGAACTGTACAAGTAAGAATGACCATTGGGTGGTGAACTGTGCAAGTAAGAATGTTCATTGTGTTGTGAACTGTACAAGTAAGAATATTCATTACAGCACAGACGTAACAATCTTACTTCGCCCTTTGTGAGGAAGTTTCCTCGACCTCTAATCACAATATATTGCGCACTGTGTATAGTTATGTGGAATTATAACCTACTCTGGCAGATGCCAGAGTAGTATTTTGCAAAAGATCTTCTAAATCGCTAAATCTAGGCGTCATTGCCTGTGACATTTCAACATATATCAGTGAGTATGTCACCTGATACTTGAAAACAGATAGACACCGAAACATGTCCGTCTATAAATTCCGTCTCTGTGATTCCGGCCTGTGAAATAGTTCTGTTTTCTCTCCAAATATACAAAATGTAGTCTGATAAGTATTATATGAAAGACGGACCACGAAGAAATGTGAAATTCTTTTTTATCTTTATGAGGAGGGTGGACATAAAGAACTTACGTGATGTGGGTAGCAACATTGGAGTTCTGAGTCAAGCATTCCAAAGATGAAACTGCTACAGTAGACAGAATGGTACCCACAGTGCCAGTCATACAGACCCTAAAACATAATAACAAATGTAGTGCCATCCATATTGGTCAAGCGGCTGCTCTGAATCATCGTATATCAGAAAATGAATTTAAAACAAAATATTTTTTCAGGACGTGCTGGTGAATGGGGCAAGAACATAAACAAGAAGATAGAACATATACTTTGTGCAAGAAGAACTTTACATATTTTCAGTTCACGGAGCCACTGACGGCATCACCATGACGCTGCTATTTTCGGCGACGTCGTTGTTAGCTCCATCAGGGACCGTCAAGAACTACATCTGGGCCGCAACGTTTTTTGTGAATGGTCTAGGACAAGTTCTGGGAATACCTCTCGCAGGTGAGACCAAACTGACCCAGCAGTTCATCGTACACCTCGCCCTATATGTCGGTGTGTTGTGAAACGCCGTACTACATCTACACGACGGCGGTCTGTACATACTAGACACAGGGTTTAGACAAGACAATCCGGTGATTGACATCATGAGTATCATTTTACGTAACGGGGATACGATGACCGATTTCTAGATCTCCTCCATGACAAGCATAGGCTCGAATCTCGATCGTCACGGGTCTAACCTTACCATGCTGTGTGTACCACAGTCGGGTGATCCTAAGAACGGACAAATTAGGATCGGATGTATATGTATCGTGTGTATTAGTTGGTTGACTATGACTCGTTTACTGATGTCATCAACTACCGGCTAGGCCAGGACTTTCCTTCCAGACCGACATATTCGGTTTGTCGATTTCACAATCATGGCCTGTCTGATGTTCCCCGCCGTGGTGTTGCTGTAATCTGCTAAAAGCGGCGTAAAACTAGGGCAGACAGTCATGGTAAACCAGCGTTATGTCGGACTTTCCGTTCACGTGAATCTCACGTCCTCTCTCGTCGAATTTTCACGGTATACTAGCCGTACAAACTGGATGGTCAGCGTAATGTTGTGTTAAAGTTCCATATCCCAACTACCATGTAGAATTCCATAAGAGTGACTGGAAAAATCAGGTGACCTTTACAAATTCCAAAACATTAAGAAGGCCTCTGTGTATCAGTTTCAAATAGAAGCTGATGATTTTATGATAAAGAGACTTATGAAGTATCTCTGGACCCAAACATGATGTCCAGACATGAATATAATTTAGAGGGTATACTGGGGGTTGTTTGGATAAACTGATCGGTTAGGTGTAAATTCGCAATGTAACTGGCTTTCCAAAGGGAGACAATCCACTCCAGACACCATCTCACCCTTGTCAACATACATGTTCAGATGCTTCGTGAGTTACTTCACACAACAGACTGATTTCGATAGCTGCATTTAGTTTTATGTCTGTGGGTGTCTGAACTCTCCACGTGGTCGTGATCGATTGGGAATGAAAAGATACTTGGTCTCGAAATACCGAATTTCATAACGAGAATTTGATGATAGAGTCACTGGCTGATGTTTTACAACCCTGTTGTCATTAAGTTGTCATTAAGAGATAGTCATTCTTGTCATGTTGCAGCAAATGACCTGATGTATTGTGGCATATCTTTTTTTTCGGAACACGAGGTTGATTTGGCTGATCCTATGATTATTAGTGGATATTTTCGTTTGATTGGGGATGTGAAACAGGTTCTACCTGGTTCTACCTGTACTAGATTAAGTAGATAAAGCTGAATCAATGTTTTCGAGATTGAGCACCGCTCACGTTATAGACACAGAGGCTTGTAACACAAAAACTCACATGAAGGTATATGCTGTCAAGGTGCATATACCCCTGAAGATCCGGATTATAACTGACCTTCAGTAGACCATGCTTATCGTAAGAGGCGACTAACGGGATCGGGTTGTCAGGCCCGGTGACTTTGTTGACACATGTAATCGGTTTCCAATTACGTAGATCGATGCGCATGCTGTTGATCACTAGATGGTCTGGCCCAGCCTTTATTATTTAAAGACCGTCGCCATATTTATGGACTACTGCAGAGTGCGGCGTAAAACTGTACTCACTCACTCACTCACTCTGTATATACTGATACTTAACAAGAAATGAACGAACTGTGTATCAAACGAAAGAAACGCCACTGCTCCTTATTAGCTGCAATTATATATCAGAGGAAAACATCAGACATATCCACTAGAAAAAAATGTATCCTTGGAATCAGATATCAGTGTAATTAGTCAGACAGAATAAAATAGGATTACCTTCAGCGCTAATGATTGTGTCGGATCAGCCAACACTACATCTGAACATAGTTGAGGATAGGTCTCCACGTGTGAATTCCCTCTAGAAATTCAGGGTGGTGACATGTCATCATAGACTTGCACAAGTCTCTAGGGTAATAAGTATTGTTTAAATAATTTCTGAAAAATATGAATATCCCCTAACAGACTGACGTCTTGTCCGCTTATCTAACTTGCTTGTATCAGAGGTTCATTCCCACTGTGACTACTCCCAGTTTGACTACTCGTCCAATACACAACCTGCTCCAATCGAGTGGTGTATAATTACAAGGTCTCTGTTCATAATGTAGACTGTTCCATCAACACTTAAAAAAAACGATTATAGCTGTACCAAGTTCATACGATATCTATTCAGCTAATTACAAAGGTGGAAGAGATCAAGAAAACACACAAACTGAGTTACAGGATACATCATTTTCACAACCTAGTCAGTGAAATAAAGAGTTATTGTGCTGTATATTTTGAACTAAGGGCAGCACAAACGACGCGGACGTTGTAAACACTGTGATGGGTCCACATTGACCACTCAGTGGAATATGGTTTAAACATATTTTTGTTTCGTCAATGCTGAAACCTAGAAAGACCGAGGGGCGGTGGGCTAGCCTAGTGGTTAAAGTGTTCGCTCGTCACGCCGAAGACCCCGGTTCGATTCTCCACATAGGTAAAATGTGTGAAGCCCATTTCTGGTGTCCCCCGCCGTGATGTTGTTGGAATATTGCTAAAGGCGGCGTAAAACCATACTCAGTCAGTCGCTAGAAAGACCGACAAGCCTGGTGACTTATACACAAGCCGCTCAAGTACACTGCTCCAACAGCTGGGCACATAACGGGAATAATTTGACAACAAAAGGGCAATACTGACACAAAATAACAGATAAATGATTGAATAACAAATAGGTTTCGTTATAGTGTTCTGCAACGAAATGAGCTTTAGCAGAAAATCAAGCTATATAAATCTTGTGTTACATGGGAAATATGCGGAGGTGATAATCACTGCAAGCGGTTTCTTTTGGAAATGAACTGGTGTAATGTCTTGAGAATGTCTCGAGTTACTTAACGCGCCGTTAACGTATTAATTAGTTTTCACATCGTGTCCTTGAATATGAAAATACACCAGTTTGATAGTTAATCGTATAAAAGCGTCGTGAATAACGTCTTCTTATAATGACTTCTAGAACACTTGGATGTTTCCGATATATGTCCATTAAATCTGTCTGCGTTTATATCACTACAACCGAGCTTGAGACGACAATGGATCAGTTGACCCCAAAATTACAATTAAAGTAATTACGAGTTTCTGTTGGGTTTACCATGGTTCTAAATTCATTCAGTTTTAACAGCCCCAGCGGGCAATGAATTCCACGACATAATCGCGCTAGGCAAATATTGAGATTATCTTTGCGTTCTGCAGTTTGAGTGGAATTTGACGGGGCTATGTCGAAAATTTCAAAACAAACAACTTGTACTATAGGTTTACAAATTTTTAATCCGAGCAGAGGGGATATCTCCAAAACAAAGAACAAACAATGTGTAGGGGTGCCCCCATCATATGTTCATGTCCATGAGCAGTCAAACTGGGAGTAGTCATAATGGGAAGATACCCTTTAAGGGATAGAATTATTAGACATGCATGGGCTTAGCATTAAGTGCAGTTTTGGAACAGGGCTAATGTCACCAGCACATCAGTGTTGTATGATCCCCACAGAGTTGAGATTGATAATACGAAGTGCCTTTCACTTTGACATTATATTACCGAGGGAAAAAGCGTTTGTAAGCAACCTCAGTAACTCGATGTTATATAAACAGATTATGACAATCATAATAATCATGCTATACTTCCATGAGACATTGATTTGGTTGCTCAAGTCATCACTTATGATCACAATTCATGCAATCCTAATAACTGCTTTTAATTTTTCAGCTAATGCATCTATACACAGGCAAACTGTAGCGCAAATGGGGTTGCGCAGCATAAAGAATACGACAAGTCTTCTTATATGCGAGCGCATGTAGAGAAGACTAGTCATTTTCTCTATGCTGCGCAGCCCATGAGCGCTACAGTTTGCCTGTGATCTATACAACCACAGGTTTGGCCAGTATATTTGTACTGATAGGCCTAGGAGTGACCTAGTTGTATATAGCCGTGTACCTAGGTGCCCGCTGTGTGCATGTGTCTTGAATAGCTCGTGCGTGAGAAGTACGATACTCACATTAACATATAATTTTTCGTTCGTGTTAATTCATTTGTGGACAGGATGTTGCATACCACATTAGAATAATTTAGCTTTTTGTGTTATCTTTGAACAATCATTTATTTGAATAAGTATATGTTGTGTGCCTTATATCATATACTACTCATAGTTTGCTCAGGTTACCACGTATAAAAATACATCAACTTGTGTGCATCTGTTGAAATAAAGTGAGTGAGTGATAAAGTGAGTGAGTTCAGCAATATTCCAGCCATATGGCGGCGGTCTGTAAATAATTGAGTTTGGACAAGACAATCCAGTGATCAACAACATGAACGTTCTGTCAGAGAGCCTGACCACCCGATCCCGTTGGTCGCCTCTTACGACACGCATACTCGCTTTTTATGGCAAGCATGGGTTGCTGAAGGCCTATTTCACGGTTCGAAATAACCAAAGAAAGTATTGTGTAAAGATATTTGGTAAGAATTAAAGTCCGTTGCCATCAACCCACAATGCAAAAACTCATGTGGATATTTATCACCCCGTCAGCGTGAGTGGTGAAATGGGCTGTACACAACATGCTCATGTGTCTTTCGTTGGAAAAAAAAGTCTGACAAATCTGAAACTTAAAACAATAACGCTAACAAATAAAAACAACAAACACCCGAACTGTAAATAGTGAGTATGTGATCCACGTGATGGGATCATTGTCTAATGCTTCCAGTAAATGCCAAGCTTGTTGCCAAGGAGAGATAATTTCACTCCTCAGTGAGACCATTGCCGAGTTCCTGTAGGGTTGCCGGTGTCGCGAGAACGTTTCGTTCCACATGTGTTTTATACAGATTATACAATACCTATGTGAAGAAGTGCTATAAATAGGCATCGGCGACCCTGGAGTGGTGACGCCCAGCCGGAATCGACAGTCTCACAAATAACTGACATCGTCAGTACAATCCGAACGTGCCTGTAAGTGATGACGGGTCTGTGAGATGCAAATGCCTCAGTGAGAGGAGAGGATCATACACGGGTTAACACGAGTCTATAATCCTCTCCTCTCGCGATCCGTTGGCCATTTCTGAGTGTGACAGAAGAAAAGGGGTGATAACGCATTATTGCGATCAGGGGAAACGCGTTTTACCATGAGATATGACACAGTCGACCACCCTCTTGTCGCTGGACAACTGATCGAAAGGTCTGATATCGATGCTGATCAAAATTGGGCGGATGCTAAAGACATTGTGTGGAGCAAGTTCAAGCATGCGTACGCATCTGTCCAATTTCACGGTCGCCAAATGGCATATGTTATGGTGGCGTGAATTAAGCAAATTCCATCTGTATCATACCTTCAGTCTAAGTAAACTTAATCTCCGTGTATTTCGTTACACTCCACCACTGAGCCTAACAAAACCTAGTTGAAGGCCGCGTCAGGTAACCTTTGAGCGACCAATGACCGCCCAATCAAACGCGAGACGGTTAAACAGATTTAACCAATCAGACAACGGCTACTATTTAGGGATCGGAGGGACTTTCAAAATATTCTGGTCACTGACACAGATCTCACCACAAACAAAAAATCGCATATAACACAGTTATTTGACCTACAGTGTATACGCTTCGGGGTTTCTGTTGACATGTTTACCATTAGCTAATGTTTCCGCAAGATAACATCTTCAGAGACTGTTTACCGATGTCATGGTTGCACGTACGCCGTGTGCATCACCCGGAAGCGCTAAATAGCATTCGGAATTGTTCGGGTACGAACCTTTTCGAGATAAAAAGTTCAAAATGTATGTGCGAATGTGCACGTTCGCGATTTGGTAAGCTGTGTTCTGATTGGTCAATCTCAAAGGTTACCTGACGCGACCTCAGGTTTTGTTAGACTCAGTAGTGGAGTGTAACGAAAAGTACTGAGGATAAGTTTACTTTGACTGGGGATACCTTCGTAGCACCATGGCGTTCGTAAGCATTTGAAAAACTATAGAGTTACAAGTCGTAGCGTTACGAAGGCTTTGTGGAGCCAAAGACTTCGGCAAACCACGCTTTTCTTAAGTAGATCGATCTACGAGATCGAGTGGTTAGGTTCACCGACTTCGTTCACACACGCCACTGCATCCTGATTGTCCAGATAGATGTTCACGATGCTGATAACAGGGATGCCTGGTCCAGACCTGATTTCTTACAGACGACCGCCATACAGCTGAACAAAGTTCAACTACTAACACAGACACAGATTCATGCACGTTAGACTTGTGACAGTCGTAACGCTATGCTTGCTTCGTGACGCCATTCCAAGGTCCTCATCTTGTGTTCCAGGATACATCTTCGACAGGACCAAGTCGTACAACGTGGTGTTCTACATGGCAGCGGGGGTGTTCAGCGCAGCTGCACTCACCTTCCTGGTGTTAGGTGTGAGAGTGAGACGTCATCAGATGGAGCACCTGGCGACACAACCCCAGGAGCTAGACGTGGCACCAATGGACAAGACGAACCAGGTGGTGGACGAACCGGATAACAAAAAGGAAGAGCAGACAGGGCATTGACCTATACCTATTCCTAGATATAGAGATATACTACTATGTGCAATACTGATGGTACTGTTTATTTAGCAAATTTCCCAACTAAATAACACTGCTTACTTTTGTACAGCGATCGTTTATAAAACTTTCTTTGACTTTTGGGTGAGGTAAAATATAAAAAAATAATATATACTACGGGCAGTACAGTCGGAAAATTATCATGCACTTTTGAAACGCATTTACAGGTTTCAAAATTACTTTTCATACAAACTTTAAAATGAACCATTCAGGACCATAACACAACGGATGTTGGAGTTACTTGAACATCTGATTTGATCGGGCTTGTTTGCGACATCCCATCTATATGGCTGAATTTATCAAGTAATCGATTCTGGACCAGACAATTTAGAAATCAACATCATGAACATTTGGGATGACCAAGTCAGCGAGTCGGACCATCCAATACACACACACACACACACAAACTGGGATAAGGGAGGGAGGGGGAGTAACTGGGAACTGAACATCGATGTTACGTATTTTATACGTATACTTGGCATACCGTCCATAATAATTTCTTTGTCAGTTAGTGTGTATTCGAATATAGTTTCAACATTGTCCACGATCCCCGATACGTCTCTATGGAGACGTTTTCTGAAATAAAATGAGGCCGCCATTCCAGGCGAAATACGCCAGACATTCTCACAAAACCTTGATATCGATTTATTCATAAAATAAATACGAATTATACCTATCGTACATGGAAATACATTTGCACTGTAATTTAATTATATTTACAGTATATGCAGATAAAGCATAAAGTAATGATGCAAATTACAAAACAGGTGTTCACCTGCTGCTAATGCATCGCGACGTCATGCCCGTCAGTGTTGACAGATGCACGTTGTGCATGAGCAAAACGTGATGCGTTTGTTTCACAGGGTCGCCGTCTGTCAATTTGTCGCCAATGACATAGGATAAGGGGGCAGTTCAAAAGTTCGATGTCGAATAAAATTTTGAGACCTGTTGGTTGTTGTTGGCAGTATACTGCTTTAACATCGATTTGGAATCCTTAAAAAGAACCAGTGTTCTATACGAATAGTGAAATAGTCATATCTGATATCTCTGGTGTACTAAAGGCTTTTAAATTATGTGCAAAACAGGATTTCGTTTTTTGCATAGTTCCACTTTTCTTCATGTTCTTTATTTTGTTGGTAAGAAGAGGAAATGTTCCTCGAAACGTATGAACCTTTTGAACTGCTCCCTACATAAGACCTCTCAAAACAGCGGTGAAATGAACTAACACGCATTAAGCAAAAATCCTATAGACGCAGTGGACGGAAATGATAGATGTCAATACACTTTATATGTAACAATGTTGATTTTATATGTGTTGATTTTTCTCTCTAATGTATAGACATGGTCGTAATAAATGGCAAACACATCCTCACATATCTTGTTATTCAATCTGTACCAATATGTACATAAATTGTCATCTACATGTAATGAATTATTAACATCGATGAACAGATCTGGTGGAATCGCTTAAAACGTACCACGTATATGCAACTACAGCAAAACATAACAGATATGGATTGGGGTACAGAGGTAGAGGAAACAACGTAATATCCATGAAAAGTGATTGTATAAATCAACTTATCCATTAGGTGGCCAGATTGACAGTTTTACCCAACACTCTACTCTACAGATCTACATATCACATATGGCAATTCAGGACTTCAAAAAAACTCTGAAGATCTGACAAGTAGGGAATTGTCCGGATGACAACTCATCGAGTGAGTCTTAATCTCCATAACTTGTCTCTCAGAATCCCCATCCTGGATTTTACACTGACCTATAAAGCAGGGGTCCGACTGAAATGCAGGTAATGCGTGACCCTGTAGGGTGCTGAACTGGTTAAGTGCACTGTAGGGTCAGATAATTATTTTAGAGATTGGACTGAATTAGCGGCCACGTGGACAGCGGTCATGTGGACAGTGGTTGCCGGATGGTAAACCCTAACACGTCACTGCTCTTGACTGCTCTGAATATACATAATTTTGACTAACAATTAACAATGAGTCGAGAGATTCAGAACCTGAGGAGATCTAGACTTGCTTCATTTAGAGCTTTAGGGAGGGATAAGCAGTAGGGGAAATAATGTTCTTAGGGAGTGTGACCGAGACTATCAGACCAAGTCTGCATGCTGGTCCAAAAGGAGAGAGGCTATACATATTGAAGGCTCTCCGGATGACCATGTGGTCAACAGTATGACCACACTTGACCAGTAGCCACAGAGAAGGGGTGGTTAATCCACCATCCTACAGAAGGTAGGTCAATAAAAGGTCAGTGTGACACAGATCCAATAAGCTGTGTCCAATTCCATCAAAACAGGGTTTTTCAACTGCTATCACTTTACTGAGTGAGGGAGGCAGGTTTTACGCCTGCAATACCATGGAGGGGAACACATGAAATGGGCTTAAGCACTGTATCCATCAATTTAATAATAACCAGGTAACCTACCACTAATGGAGATAACCCATACAGATATTGTAAGTTATAATCTATGAATATGCCTTGTAGCCTAACTCAAGAAATCGGTTGGTCCAATGGATCAGGTGTTATCAGTTTGAAATGAATTATGACTAAATAATTATTTAATCTACAAAGTAAAACAGAAATACCTGAGCTACAAAACCAAAACCAAATGGGTTATTTTGTCAATCCAGGCTTCACAATGCTGCTTCAATTCAGTACTGTTCTAATGGATACCAAACAAGCGCATATTTTCAAACACATATGCGACATATATCCTCCTTTACTTGAGGTAACATGCTACCACAGTTTGGAGTCGTCTACTTTGTGCATTATGCTTATGTAACATATTTTCTGCAATCCATATTATACAGAGGTGTAGTCACAAATAGTGATCAATTGGAGCGATGTGAAAATTTCAAATATCTGTTGACAACTTTTGAGTCAATGAAGAGATTCTTGAGACACATTCAGAAGTTGGTATTCACGTAAAAGGCAAATAATATGGATTATTATAATCTGAATTAGTTATCAGTTCACCTGACGAAGGGGCAAGGAATAGTCCAGAAATGTTGTGACATAAAATAAACAAGAAGTTGTCATCCATATTATTGGATTTTACTTTTGAGTCAGCATTATTTGTAAACACCCGTTTTACAAACACTGAAAGACAATCAGTAAACCCTGCGACCTTCATTTTATAGAACATGAATGAGATGTCTCTTCTGTATTAAAGAAATATAATAATCACATGAGAAATACTTTCTTACCTCTCTACAGCAATAATGTCAAACAATATTATGTTTGCAAATGTATGTAACTCCTGTGATAGTTATGTAATCTATGCTCGACAGCTAGATATATACTTATGTCAATTATTTAACAACAGATAGTCATACATGTAACATTCTCAATATGTGACTGAAAAATCATTTATCTTACAACTTTACTATTGGCGCTATGGCCTGAATAATTACATAAACTTCATATGACCTATGGCGATTACTACTTGATATCTACTTGAAATAAACTCATATTAACTACTGGAATGAGCTGTTAACTTCCTGAGAGGCGATGACCAGGAGCCCATCATGTCTAAAACTAAAAGAGATTTTTTTTAATGAGATTGAAATTTGACGGATGAACATTCATCCTGGAATGACAACTGTCACCATGCACCTTCAAAGAAAACCCTGAATCATGATTCCTTTGTATACAAAATTCCTGAAACAATTACAGTACCAGGATACATCAGGGTACTTCTGTCCACATAAAGAAATGAGTTCCAGCAATATATCAACTCCTCAAAGACAAACTGGACTAATCAGATGACATGTTATAGACACCACAAGCTTGTCATATGAAGAAACATAACCTGCCATTGACCTTCTGTCCTTGGTTATATTGTATAATGAGAAAGATAAATGGCTAGTTAAATATAGGCATGACTCTGGTTCTCCTTGTATCAGTGCCTCCACCATCTTTGGGGCAGCCAGACGCAAAACACATTGACAGGACCCAAAAGTTCCAAAATGAATATCAAGGGTGAGCGAGTGAGTTTGGTTTTGAGCTGTTTCTAGCAATATTCCAGCAACATCACAGCATGGGCCCCAACAGATGGGGTTCACACTGTGTACCAATGAGGAGAATAGAACCTGAGTTTTCAACATGATGAGTGGGTGCTTTAACCATTAAACTACCCCACTGACCCCAGATATCAAGACAGTGAGGGTGACACTGTCTGTTATATTTGTAACTATTTGGGCAAGTGAATGTTACAGGTTAAGGTGCAGCCTTGTCATAGGACATTGAAGATCATTCTTCCCTCTGGCGAGACCTTCTCCTGGTCCCTCTCCTATCCCTGAATTCTTAGCCATGTGATTGTTGCTGTGTCTATAAACTCCTCAGCGTTTCTCCCCAACCCCTAAGCTGCAGACACCCCCGCCCCTGAATGCTCATTCCCCATGAGTTCATCATCAGCCCCTTCCTTAAGATTATGGCTGAGGCGGTCAGCATTTGGTGTTATTGAGAGCACCAGCCACCCCAAGATGGCAAACACCCCTCGGGCTGTGTTGACCCTTCTCCACTGTGACAGCTCCGACTCCGTCTTCTGGAACACAACACACACGTACAGGCGTTAAGGCTTGAAATAATCAATGGTTATCACAGGAATCTCCTGCAGTGCAGTGGACAGTCAGACTAGGATTAACTACAAACAAAGGGATGTTACTCTTGTCTGTGCTTTTAATTCCGATTCTGATACGCTTGTTTTGCATGTTCTTTCAGTTTCATGACATGCTCAGAGTCAGAAACATTACATCTACATGATGATGGTCTGTAAATAATCAGCCAGGACCAGATAATCCAGTGACTGACTTCGATAGTATCGATCTCTGCAAGTCAGATATAGTGACATGCAGGATGTAGTCGGCAAGTCTGACCAGCCTGCCCATCCTAACAAGCATGGGTTGGTTTAGACCAATTATAATGCTTAAATGGGTGATGGGCAATATGCAATTGTTACAAATATAGACTTCAAATTTATGGGTATGTATGTTTATTCACTGTCATTTCCAGTTGTTAAAAAAACTTAACTTCAATATGTTTATTACATCTTCAAGCATAGCATCCAAATAAATGCAAAATAGCCTCCGTCACATCAAATCCCTCATTCCATGCCTTTCCTCTCCATACTGAGTGAGGGAGATTAGTTTTCGCCCTTTTCAGCAACATTCCAGCAATATCACAGGAGGGAGCATCAAAAATGGGCATAACACACTGTACCCATGTGGGGAACTGAACATGGGTCGTTAACAGGACTAGCGAAGCTTTAACCACTGTGCTACCACACCCTCTCTCTTCACTGCGTCATGACCATGTTGAATGATGCTGCCTCCGACATGAATCGGTGATTGACAGCTGGACACTGCCATTGTCAATGATCTTTCTGTCACCGAAGTAATCAAGCTTGTTAAACCCAATCAACACCAAACCTACACCATATTCCGATAGCAATTATCTCCATATAAATAGCAGATGACTTGATGGATTATAATAACAGTTCTATTTTCATTGCAAAGACTTAATCTGTTTCCTTGACACTGGTTACACGTTAAATGTGTGGGAAACTTTGGTTATTAAATTTACTGGAAACATAAACTGGCTGTCTTACACCTTTCTATTTCATCTTGGCAAAATCAGATAATTTCTCCACAATTTAAATCTGAGGTTTATGTTCATTGTTTATTTACTTGGTCCTAAAATAAAAATAGATTGTTCTACTCTTAAGATTTGCAGGTTTATTGCCGCCAAATCTATTAACAAGATTTCCAATGTTTATTGGCCTCATAGATTTAGAACTTAGTAAATAAATCATCTCTTTGATCTGGTTGTAATTGACTTTTCCAAATGGCATTTCCACTGACACTAGAAATATCACATTGAGGAACTAGCAGACCATTTGGGATCTCTCTTGAATCTTCAGTTATGGGAGTGCCCATAAATATTTATTCAACAGCGTCACACCAAGACACCTTTAAGTGTCACTAGAACATAATAAAGAGTAAGGCATGCAGTAGCCTTATGTTCAGGTTGGCAGGTTTAGTTGTTTACAGACTGACAAGAAATGTCTGAAATAGCCATGATTTAATTCTTTATATCTTTACTGACTTCTTAATAACAATAAAAGTCATTCACAGGCTTTTCCGAACACTTATTGCCTTCTCTATCCGGAGCCTGTTTTTGATTTTTGTCTTAACTATCATGACCATTAGTATGACTGGGTACAAGAGGTGCGGTGGAATAAGGTTTAATGTAGTGCTTAAGAATATTTCGCTCATATGACGATGTGCATGTGTGCATGGTTCACCCCTGGACTGTTGAATGTTTCAGCTAATATACACCTGAACTGTCAAAGAGCAGTGGAGCCTGGCAATGCTCATGCGGCTTCATTGACACCTGGAGTGTCGACTGCCTTGGAGAACACTGAACCTGTTAATACTAGTAATAGGTGAAAGACCGCGCTTATCAGCTCTACTCTATTTAACAGGGGAGAAAACATGAGTACTATTATTGTTGAAATGAGAAATGAGTTTGAGTTTGGGTTTGAGTAACTAGATTTGTCACATTTCCCTCTCAATCATCGACTGCAGCAAACCCTTTGATGTCAAGTCCCACCACCCGTCCCACAGCTTGGTGTCGGTGACAACAGTCATTCTCAAAAGTTGTGCATATTTCATGCGGGCAAAAGTTGGAAATTTTGTTTTCTTGCATAACTATGAAATGTTACTGATTACATTCACTGTATTCTGAATATACAAAGCATAGATTATGCTAGCTTCAAGTTTGATTTTTCATATTTTACCATTTTTATTATGAATTTCACGAAATTGCGTCACTATTGTTATATCATTTTGAAAAGAAATAATTCAAAGAAAACATTCATTTATTGTACATATATATTAAAATATACAGTTATACAAAATAACAAGGCTAATGAGTTTGGACATTTTATATTTATTGCTCAAAAGGGGCCAATAAGCCAAAAAATTCCTTTCATTTCTGATTTGCAAATGTCAAGTAATATGTAGCAAAAAATCCAAAATGAGAATATGAATTATAGTGTGCTTACTTGAAGCTCTACCATCTAACATAACTGCACTACAAATCCAGGCATAAACAAATAAATCAATTTTAATTAAATAAGTTACGGTATGGACATTGGAATAAATTGCTAGGTAGTGACACAACAATGGTAGTGACACAACAATGGTAGTGACATTTTAAATAGCCAGTTATATATGTTTACTTTAACCGATAATTTAATGGAATTTGTCACCTATTTCAGAATGTTTGAAGAATATGAAAAAAGGCATATGATTTACTTAGGATTTCCCTGTCATGTAAAATATAAGTGAAGACTTCATTGTGACATTGTGACGGTATATAATGTCACTACCGGTACGACCCTACCGAGGGTCCAGGCAAACGCTCTACCCACTACACCACAAAGGCAGTTATGGAACAACAACAACCAGTTTATGCTTGACAAGAGGTGATCATGGTCCCTCAACACATGAACTTAATTAGTCTTCAACTGTGACATACAGTTTGCTGCTGTGTGCAGTGTAAAGATGCACCATTCATCACTTTTCGTTATATTTTTTGGACTATAAATATGCAGATGACCTTATAGTTGTTGCAAGATTATTCTTGACAAAGTAAGTTTGGATACGTGCAAGATGCAGTGACAATAGGAAGTGAAACCAGTTTTAAAATGTTCCAGAACCTAATGCAAACATGATTACGTTACTGCACTCAAAATTAGACTGACATTCCACAGGAGTGATAAACTTGTTGACTTAATTTGCATATGTAAACATTCGTATTCAAGCTTTTTCGATTTTTCACATGTTATGATAATAGAGAGCCTGGATATACTTGCAATGAATATGACAAATTTTGGTATAAAATCAGTCAAACTCCTTTGATGGTTAAGCTCCATTTATAGAAAGCTGGTATTGAATCCAGGAAACAAAAAAAACCTTTTAACTTTTGACCACTAACCAAGTGAGTTATATGCCATTCATTTTCATAATTAACCTAGGTTTCCACAACATGTACAAAGTTTTACATTTTGTTTTAAACATAATACAGTGAACTGTCAGGAAGCCTGAACATATCTGATGACATCACTTTCTTATGACTAAGCGTGGACTTCGATCAGATCTGTGGCTAAATATGAGTGAGTGAGTGAGCGAGCGAGTGTCATGGTGGGGATGCCAGAAATAAGCTTCACATATTCTACCCATGTGAGGAATCGAACCTGGATCTACGGCGTGCTTTAACCACCAGACTACTCCCCTACCCCTCGATACACAGACTGACAAGACATGACTGACACACTGCCTTGAACCTTCTGCAGTGTAACTTTGGGTTTACTTCAGGCTTTGCAACAAGAAACAACCCAGTCAATAATCTCAAATGAGTCCTCTCAGTTAATTCATGGAGCCTTACCTCATTTTTGAAATTCATTCACAAAATGCTGTAGACCGTATCTCAACATGTTCCTGATTCTGTACATTAATTAACTTATTGCTTAGCAATCACTTTTCCAGACACAGACACATAAAGTCATCATAAAGAGTTTGGTATTAGATGTTTTGAGCTCAATAACGTTAGCTTCAATAGTGTATGAATTTCTAACTATGCTGCCAAGCAACACTTGTGTTATGATATCTTGACTTTCATTCTTGTTGTCATGTGTGATGGGGTAGTCTAGTGGTTAAAGTGTTTGCTCATTATGCCGAAGACCTGATTTCGATTCCCAGTATGGGTAGAATGTGTGAAGCCCATTTCTAGTGTCCCCAGCTGCGATATTGCTGGAATATTGCTAAAAGCTGCCTAAAACAATATTCACTCACTCACTCTTATTTTCATTCAAGGCCATGAGTCTGCTCTCATCTAAACATAGGACCCAAACATTCTAAAGTTCGCACCCAATGATCATAATTTTGACATGATTTGTGATTGTGTTAATGAGTGACCATCAACATGATCAATGGGATATTTATCCGTCAGGGTGAGTGAGTGAGTGAGTGAGTGAGTGAGTGAGTGAGTGAGTGAGTGAGTGAGTGAGTTTCCAGCTATATGGCGGCGGTCTGTGAATAATCGAGTCTGGACCAGACAATCCAGTGACCAACAACATGAGCATCGATCTGCGCAATTGGGAACCGATGAGATGTGTCAACCAAGTCAGCAAGCCTGACCACCCGATCCCGTTAGTTGCCTCTTATGACAAGCATAGTCGCCTTTTATGGCAAGCATGGGCTGCTGAAGGCCTACCCTACCCCGGGACCTTCACGGGTCATTTATCAGTCAGGCCTGTCAAGAGTGTCAGGTCTGTCAAGTGGTAATCAAACAGTAACAAAGTTCACAATACAGGAGCCAATCAAATAGCCTTGGTCTTACACATCTTATCCAAGTTTTGTGAAAACCATGAGTAACAAAGCTCCGGATCCTTCCCTCCACCAGCCATCACACTGGGGTGGAGCTTCATAAGATCATAAGCTCAGTGAGATAGCCCAGTGGTTAAAGCGTCCACACGTCACTCAGAAGACCTGGGTTCGATTCCCCACATGGGTACAATGTGTGAAGTCTATTTCTGGCATCCCTACCATGATATTGCTGGAATATTGCTAAAAGCGGTGTACAAAAACCAACTCTCTCATGAGATTTTATATGGGCACTTGTCACTTTTTTTTTCAACACCAGAGATGCCAATACTACTTTTGGGCCTAAGTGTAATACTGGATGTCAAAAAAAGGGATTTCTATCGGTGTAAGGCCATTTCTTAATCCCTACATTAGTGCATTATGCAACACTTCTGTGTGAAATTTTGTCCGCTCTATTCATTTTCCTACAAACAATAGAAAAGTGTAATTTTTGCATATTATGTGTAATGGCATAATTAATCAGTCAAAATTGGAATAATTATGCCAAAAGTGAAAGGGTTGGCATCTCCGCAACATGTAAGCAATTGGAGAGTAACAAGCAATGCTTAAATCATAGATGTTCTGGAGTTCATACAGTATTGTATATCAGTCTGAGTTCATCCAATTTAACCATACCACTTCCCATGATGTACAGCATAATTATCGACTGCAGCAAACATCCTCAGTTCGGAGTGAGTGAGTTTAGTTTTACATCACTTTTAACACTGTTCCAGCCATATCACAGTGGGAGACACCAAGAATTAGCTTTACACATTGTAAACGTGGGTAAATAAACCTGGATCTTTGCCGTGGGGAGCAAACCCTTTGATGTCATGTCCCACCACCCGTCCCCCAGCTCGGTGTCGGTGACAACAGTCTACTCACATCAGCATCTGCCCATAGGTCAGGGTTCTTGCTGTGAAGGTGTATCTTGTCCTCAGTGGAGACGATGCTGACGCTGAGGATGGCTGCAGTGAAGTAGAATATGATGGAGACAGCACCATTCTGGAGGGTGAATGCTCTCAGCAGAAACCTCCTTGTGATGTGACCGATATCAAACCTGGACAAGTACATTAACAATGGAGATCAAGAACATTTTAAGCTCATACTTTCAATAATGCTGATCTGTGGAATACTGCAGGTAAAAATGATACCAGTCTTGATTTTATGAATGCTTCTATTTATTCACCGTTGTGTGACAACTGAAGGAACTGGATGAGTTAGTTTAGGTTTACGCCACATTCACCAGTATTCCAGCTATATGGTAGTGGTCTGTAAACACCAGTAATCAAGTCTGGACCAGACAATCCAGTGATCAACAGCATGAGCATCAATCTATGCAAATGGGATAAGACAATGTGAGCAGTTGCTTGTATTAGTCCAGACTAAGGGTGGTTTTGTAGCGCAAACCTACTTAGATCCAGTACCTCAATGGTGAATGACAGAGTTAAGTTCTATGCCGTTTTAGGAATATTCCACCAATATAATGGCTGGGAACACCAGAAACTTCAGGGCTTCACATAAAGCATGCATGTGGGGAATCAAAGAATGAATATTGGCATAATGAGCTAACACTTTGATCATTAGACTACCTTACCACCAGAAGTAGCTCTTTATTACAGATACCCCACACGGCCTACTAACCCTGAACAAACCAAGAATGAGTGTAGGGAAAACAAACAACACTATGATTGCAAATAACAAGAAATCATCCTAAACTTTCATGCATAAAGGAAACATTCAACATAGTCAGACATGACAATATGTCCCGCATAACTATGTATTTTCTCATGTCTCTCTCCAAAACAGTCTTACACAAAACCATATACATGAAAACTTGTACAGATAAATCAGGGGTGACTCTTGGGGTGCAAACAAATATTGCAACAGTGATAGTCTATTGCAACCAACTATTGCAATACTATCATAGTAATTTTGTTCTCCTTGAAGTCTCATTTGACGTCATTTTCCAAATGAATGTATAGCTTATATGAAGTGGTTTCAGTTTCAGTTTAATAACCAATAACTGACAAGAAACGTCAACAACATTGAAAGCAAGATCAAGTCATCAGATAAAACATAAATTTTGTACTTCACAATTTCAAACTCAGTGTTGCAGGCTGTGTATGCTGCCATGTTTGCTGCAGAGTTAACAAAGGGAACAACTTGAAATCAAAGTGGAGGAATCTGGTTGTTGCTGTATTCAGTTACTAAATGATCGATAGTCAAACATACTACTGATGCTTCAATAGTTTTTTGTTTCTACCATTACCTACTATCAGAAACTCAATCTTAGGGTTCCAGGTGTAATCAATGCATCAGACTCCTGGCAAACAAGGATAAGTTGATCACCGACCAGATAAGTGACCCGTATTAGTATGTAAGAGGGCACACACTGGTGCTTGCCATTGTGAGCGACAGGGCCCAAGGTAGTCTGCGTTCAAGTGTAGATGCTACACCGAGCATGTGAGAGTCTCATGACCAAGACGTGTGCAGCTACGCCCAGAATCAATTACATCATCAGACACTGTGCGTACACAAGCCTAAACACGTTCTCTGCGCCGGTTCAACTAATCCTTGTTTGCCAGTAGTTTGATGCATCATTACAGGACTAACATACACAAACCTAGATACACTTAAAATTATTTAATCAGTGAGGAATCCTGCCTGTACTCACCTGTCACAGACAGATACAACACACAGGGCCAGCAAGAGGTAGGCACAGCACTGGACAGGAAGTGACAGGGACTGATAGTGTTCCAGGAAGTCTGTGTTGCCGAAAGAACTGAGTATATACACAATGACAATCTGCCACAGCGCCAGCCCGGCAGTCAGTCCGTGGATGAACAGTGTGAGTGTCTTCATGACACGGTATGTGGTCAGAGCTAGTTCTATTGTGGTCTTTCTGGACGCTTCAGATTCTACCTTCTTTTCAGCTTCTTCAGCAGCAAGTCTTTTGGCCAGTTTAGTTTTGTTTTCTTTCTTGAAACCACCTACACAGATCATGGAAACATTTACTAAATAGTGTTGTACTGTCAGTATGGGATGAGAGATTTTTTTATGAAATCATTTCCATCATATTTAAGTTGGTTTTGATTAGATATGACATAAAGCAGCACATACCAGCCAAGTAAACATACTAAATGACATATTGTCAGGTGAGTAAAATCACTGAAATAAACACACATTTGAAAGCAGTGGATGATGGAAAATGAAATTCCCACTCAGTATTCACAACACCCACTACAAGAAATACAGTGGGTACAGTACCTACATGAACTGAATCTTATCTGGAGCTCTGCAGTTCAGTGTTTAAATCCACAGAAGACTGTGACACGCATACATGCCTTAAAGAGGGTAAGTATTACCTATTGTTTCCACATATATTTTCTGTGTTGGCTGACTCCGTAATACGCCCACATTGGTTGTCTGTGGTAACTCTATGTCTTCTTTCTGATCTTCATCTTTTATTATGTCTTCCTCAATACTTGTAAGATCTGCTGCAAGTCCGCTGTCAGCATACTCATCTTCTTCTGTCTTCTTCTTTGCTACTTTCTTCTTCTTCCCTTTCTTCCGTGGTGTTCCTTCCTTACTCTCCTTTGTGATGAGACTGGCCTTACTACCTGTGACATCCTGAAAGATAAGATTCAGTGTACCATATGGAAAGTAATTAGATAATACTGATTTTTTTAAACATTTCATTCCCGTTATTATATAACATAAATAACTATCAATGACTGAGGTAACTTTTGTTTGATTATTTTCATCAATAACACTTTTAGATGCATTTTTGTGTCACATGCAGAATTTCCCTGTCTGTGATCAGACAGCCCCGTGAATGAGTGACCCCTCTGAAGTGATGCAGGTGTTTCATGAAAACTTAAAAGTGAAACCTACAACCCAGGTATGACAAATTTTGCTCAACTGCTAAAGGGAGGTAACCTATACTGTCACATTTCATTTTAAATCTGAAGGAGTTACTATCAAAAAATCAAATTGTTATCACATGGCAAGAGAATTTAAAACACATTACTTTACATGATGGAAATATTAATATCATTACAAATGCTAGAAAACATTTCTGCCCATTTTTGTCTGAAATGTAATGAACTTGTAAGGTGGAAATGTTGAATGTGTTCTGCATTCCTTACCTTTTATGCTAGTACCATGTACAGATCTTGTACTTATATCACATCTTAAACTTGGATGGATCATAACTTAAATTTGCTTTGACCAATTGCAACTCAAGTCATAAAAAATCAACTAGTATATATAGATATTCTCATGTGACTTGAATAAAGTACTATATTTTGAACTATATTTGTAAAACTTAAGAAACTGAGGCTTACAAGAGATTAATCTTATAACATCTTAAATTGTAAGAAACAAGAGAGTTAAGAATAAGATCAGTATGACAATGCCAAGTGATCACAACGAACCATTGTCATTTGCAGGAAGATATACTATAGGTTACTAAAAACAATGCTGACAACAAAAAAGACTATACATTCATATCAACAATGACTGGTTTATTGATCACATTGGAGCTATGAAGCATGACACTGGAGTAAAAGACCTCACCTCACTGACAGGAGGAACTATACATGCATGTGGCAACATACCACATGAGTGATTAATAATAACAATAATATAGAATATGTTCACCTCCAAGTAAAGGGTACTGTAAGAAGATAGATGTATCAAAAGTAATTCTTAGACATTGATTCACCGATCTCTCTTGCTTTCTCAGTTCTCTGGGTTAGTTGTGTTAAAGTCAGATTTGTTATCCCAAACCTCCTTGGAAAAAAAAATGTCAGCAGGCATATTCTGTAGTGGCTCTATTTACAACTACAGACCTGTGCAAAACGTATTCTGCAACTTGACATCATGTCCATAGACTTGTAAACATGTTTACACAACAGCAGCAATGTTGTGGTCCATATAAACACGAAACGCAAAATTACTGATACTTCATTAATTTCCATTCAGCACTCTAAACATACTCATAAAGTTTTGCTTTTACATACTCCTCAGTTTGAAAAATTATTTGTTTAGGAGTGCAGCATATTTTCATGAAGTGAGTTTCTGATGGATCTTTGTAAAATTTAACAAGAAAATTTGAAATCAGTTCTGCTCTGCACACATTGTTTCCAGGGATGGCAACAGGTGAAAGTGATATAAGCTGAAAATCAGTTGGCGGTCTGCAAGTTGTAGATCCCCAACAGTGTCAAGGATCAATGGATTCGCATTAAAATCCGCAGAAGATGCCCATCCCTGAATTTCAGTTCAAAATTTTCTGACCACAATTTAACTAACGATGTCATATTTATCATCTAAGTCATGGTTCCAGAACGCACAATCCCATAGGTTGCCATGTCACAGCACTGTACCAGGGATTGGGAAAGAGAACTTTGACAATTGGAGATTTTCCGGATTATTAGCCATTTTCTGAATTCATAATGGGCCACTGCCCTTGTTTCAATAGGAGCTGCCAGCGTGACGTCATTGTTTTGATCACGTGGTCTCTAAAACTTCCGGTAGGCAGGAAAGTGTCAATACAACAGCAGACAACGCACTAGCCGAGAAGACGTTCTAGCATTATATGCGAATAAGATACATTTTCGTGAATTATTTACCACTTACACGATTCGGGGGCCACGATTCTACGTAGCGATGGTCGTGTCATGCGTGGTAGTTGGTTGCACGAATAGATTTAAAAAAGGTTCAGGCTTGAAATTTCATCGAATTCCGACTGCCGATGAAAGACGACGCAAGTGGCTTCAGGCGATCAACCGCAAGAATCTAGTGGACCAGGACTTGGGCTACAGATTTGGAGTGTCAAGACAAAGTGTTAGTGACTTGATAAGTAAGACCCTTCCACCACTTGCCAACCAGTTAGCAATGTTAATCCATTGGCCTGAAATAGACGACATATCAAGAAATATGCCTAAAGTGATCCAACAAACTTACAGAAAGTGTAGGGTCATTATAGACTGTTGTGAAATATTTATTGAGAGACCTGGTAATTTCACAGCACGAGCAATGACATGGTCTAATTATAAAAGCCATAACACTATCAAGGTTCTGGTAGGAATTGCACCATATGGAGCTGTCACCTTTGTGTCAAGAGCCTTTGGTGGAAGGGTTTCGGACAAGGTCATCACACAACGCTCAGGATTTCTTCAGCTTTTGGAACATGGGGATCTTGTACTTGCTGATCGTGGGTTCCTTATTTCCGATGACCTGGCTGCGTGTGGTGCGCAGCTTGCTATACCATCATTTACAAGGGGGAAATCTCAGCTGAGCCCTAAGGAAATTGAAATGGGAAGGAGACTGTCACGGGTCAGAATACATGTTGAAAGGGCCATAGAAAGAGTTAAAAACTTTAAGATTCTGAGCACCACCATGAAGATCAACCTTGTGCCTAAGTTTGACAGTATTATGACTGTGTGCAGTGCTCTGTCAAACCTCCATCCCAGTTTGTTGTAATCAAGATGGTAACTGATGCTTATTGTTTATTAACTGGTCAATATGACCTGTCAAGCATGGTGATAAGAGTAATAATTGTCTCTCAAAGTGATAACAAACACAGAATTAAGTGGCAACTTTAGTGTGTATTTTTTTCTATTTGAAATGGCATTATGTTTGAGTTTAGAACAGCTGCTTTGAAATCCAGATATGACATGCATATTATGAAATACATATCTTATTTAAAGACTGTGATATACCTTCCTACTAAGATAAACTTTTACAACATGACACAAATTCTATTTTCAAAATATTTTCTGTTGACATTGTTCAAATTATGTAACAAAATAAAAGCGTTAAAACAATTGTCATCCATTTTGTAGTTCATAATACAATTCAGTGAATTAGACATGACACATAACGACATCCCATGTTGTGAGCGAGTATACTGTTACACATCAGTGTGCAATAATCCCTCTATATAGAGGTGGAAAAGTGTCATAGCCTTACATAAAACATACTGTGTTTGTGGAAAAGATCATGTCATCACCATTATTTAATGCCTAACAAGATAGGTATAATGCAACATTCAGAGCACACAGGCATATACACCTAACAATCCAACTCATTTAAGCAATTCTAGCTAGACTGATTTAAAGTATGGTTCATAATCACAACTGCTCTGCAACACTTCACAGAAAGTTCTCATGTGAGGTTACTTTGTTACATGTGTATGGTAATGTGAAGTTTGGATTCCATGAAAATGTTATTAAATTTATCCCATTACACAACTTGGACAATGCCACGACCCCTTTGGTTTTCGTCGAATGTTGACACACTGATAATGGAACCAAGTGTACGAACAATTAGCTCCTTCACACATGATCATGCGACCATATTCCTCCTGCTGGCACAGGCACCATACATCTGTGTCAACAGTGTCTGTGGCAGCTTTGCTTGAATATGGTTTTGTATTTTCAAGTTTCCTGGAAATAATCTCAGGCAAAATGTGCATAAAGAAAAAGCTTTCACACTTTGTAATAAGTGTTGCACAGAAAGTATCGTCCCTTGGCACACGAACAATTGCCATGTCCTTATTTGTGAAGATGACGAAATCACAGTAACTGACATCATGCACATACATTTGAAGCTGAATTTGAGAGAAATATTTATGTCCTGTCTTCAGCTGTAGGTCCTTGCCCAAGCAAAAAGTGTTATCCTCTACTGCTGTAAGTATGTCATGGTCCCTGTGCTTGTATGGACACTTTATTTCTAAGCATCCCCTTCCACAGCATGTGCACACAACAGTTCCATCACTAGATGCTGCTACGTAAGGTCTTTGACAGCTTATCAATAAACCTACTGCTCTGCACGCAAACTGAGTATGTTGTGTTGACTGGTGTTTCACATACTGTTTACGTGCCCTGGCCTCATTGTCACTGCCCCAGGCAACTGCAGATTTCTTGGAGATGTCCTTAGTGTTGTAGCCCATTACCTTCATGATGGTGTTCTTTGGATCAGTGGTTTTCTTCATCACCAAGATATCATGGGCTTTGGTTCCTGTGATTCTCCCTTTTCGATGTTCAAACCAAAGTGGGCTGATAGCTTGGTTCTTTGTTGCTTCCTCCAAGTTATTTATTTGTGTTGAATCACAGAGATAGGCCTGCCACTGCTCTTTGCACACAGACTCAAGATCTTTCTCAGTGATGCTGTCCTCACACACAAGACTAGTCATTGTTGGGGGAAACAAATATGTCTCTCCATCTTCTTCAGCACTGTCAGTTTCCTCATCATCCAGGGCAGGAATACACTTGAAAAAGACTGCATTAGGACATACTTCTTTCAATGACTTGAGGGTGGCAATATCAGGAAGTGGAGCTTTTCCTGTCCCTGCCATAGCTGTTGTGGTTGTTTTCCCACGTCTGCCGAACAGGTGCTTAACCTCACTCAGTGGTGTTGGCTGGAGCTGAAATATTAAGGTAAAAGTGAGTGACTGTGTTTTATGCCCAGATCAGCTGACGCTTAATCCAATAGGCTACCCCATCATTCCTATAAATTTCAGAGTCAAGTTGATAATGATTGATAAATCCCCTATCTGTAATTTCACAAGGAAAGTACTTAAACCTACTGAACAGTATGATAAATAAATATGTTACATAAAAAGTGAGAACATTACTTCTTTTCTGTAAGCAGCATTCCACTTGCATGCATCACTGGTGCAAGCTTTTGAGGTTAATCCTGCTCTCACAGCAGCATCAACCTTGAAGAGTAGGGCTGCAACATGACTGCATACCTCTCCAAGTCTGAAATATCCACAACATCTTGACATTTGTATAAACTGAGAAGTATGTACACACTTGAAAATCGTGAAAAAATGTTGGACTGAATAGATTTAATTGTAAACAACACCTTTATACAATCTGAAAAAGTAGTAGCACAATGATATTATTAATATCAAAATTAAATAGAAACAATGAAATATGGTATCTGGCACATAAATACAACCACTGCATTTATACTTTAATCTACATGTTAGACATTTCAATCAGAAAAATCTCTATTTACCACTTATACACTTTCGTTATATGTTATAAAAAGCCTTACTTACCCCGCCATACATGTGCAGTGTGCACAAAACACTGTCCCATCCGACTTCTTGACACAGACCCATGGCCGATGTGGTTTGTCACGAAGGCGCTGGGATGGAATCACCTTCGTTTTCAGAAAGCAGTAAGGTGACTTGTCGTTAATTGCATTGTAAAAGATAGGGTGCACATGTCCACTTTCCACATAATCGTACGCTTTCAGGGATTTGTACGCTCTCAAGCTGTCGTGCGTGAATTGTCCCGGCGTATCCACAAGATAGAAATAAATGTCTGTAAATGTTATGGCCGGCCACAAGGACGGGTCGTCAACCCAGCCGCTCGCCAAACAATAGGGATCTGGCAAACTACAAGTACCCACAGAAGGTGTTAGCTTTGTAACGTACCGCTCACGATCTTCAACTGATAATTTCAGCACATAATCTGACCATTGTTGAACATCCACGGTAGAGCGATTCGCATTGTTGCTGGTGGCCATTGTTCCTTTCTGCCTACCGACGCGAGCGCCACCTAGCTTCGTGATGTCACTTCCGAAAACAACTAGCAGTTCCTATAGTAAACTTCAAATTTTAATGGGCCATTTTTCATTAAACTGTGCAAAATGGTCCATGGCCCCTGCCTTTCCCAATCCCTGCTGTACATATGTTCATTAAATTGTTGCCATTCGATAGATAAGCAATGGAAAAATGGTTAAAGTATATTATGTGATTGGAGATAAGATGATTCCTCACAAATGTGCAAAAGTTAACTTGGATCTTACAAAAATAAACTTCATGGACACTATTTATGATAAACTAACTTAACACGTCTGTGGAAAAAACGTCACATGTCGAATACTTTTTGCATGACTCTACGTCTCATGACTGTCTTGTACCATACACATGTCGGAGTATTAAATCACAAACCCGACAAAATATCGTGTTGCTATTTTGCTGTGAGAAATAAATGAAGGAAAAATCATAAACATTCAGCCGTATGCTCTGCGTGAATGAAGTGATATTGCTGATCATATTGTGGATATTGGATGTTGCCATCGCAAACAGTGATCGAAATCTGAACAAGTACTTTTCAGCTATGTATATTCTCACTAAAAGGCCTAAATACCTCATCTCTGGTGGCACTCCTGTCAGACACCGGCTGATCCTCAGTCTCAGCAGCCGGTTCTTTCGGCTTTGCTTTCTTCTTTTTCTTTTTCGGCGCTGGTGTTGTCGTCTCCTCGACTGGTTTCTCCTCTCCATCCGTGTCTCTACTCGCACTTGGCGTTCTTCTCCTTCGCCTTGGTGTCGGTTTAGCGTCCTCCGCGCCCGACCCAACGTCAGGATCGGCAGCCGGCTTCTTTTTCTTCTTTCTGACAGGCTTCACTGGAGCATCAGTGTCAGAATTTTTCGGACGAGGTGATATTGGAGGTAGTTTTCGACCAGGGCCATTTTCGCTGTCCGCCATTTTGTTGCGAGGGAATGCTATCGCATTCAGATTTGTTCGGTTCTTTCCGTCACCCGGCTGAGCAATGGCTGTTTTCCGAAATGGTTCAGTTTGGCAAGCGAGGCTTCGAATGATTGTTGTGACAACAAAGAAGCGAGATTGAGCTTGCAAACAATCAAAACCCTATACTTGAAAAATCACCTTGTATCCTACATGCCTGAAATATAATTGTATACCATTTGTTTTTCATTTTCATGCTATTTTGTCGTGTGTATTTCCAGGTGCAGATAAACTGAGAAATATTGTAATGAGTGAACTACTATTGCCGTTATCAAGCAGGAGATGATGACGGTGTTAGCACCTGTACTGCAACATCGCTCATTCCACTAAAGAAGTTGACTATCTGTAGAACTTGGTTTTCCCCCAAAGACGTATTTTTTTAAAAAACAAAAACAAAACAAAAACAAATAAAAAACCCAAACAAAAAGCAAACAAACAACAAACTCACAAAAACAAAACAAAACAAAAATAATAATAATAACAACAACAACAACAAAACACACAAAAAACCCACCAAAAACAAACAAACAAACAAAAAAACAGTACTAGACCTAGTTCTAGTTTCAAGCATAAGGTTACATTGTAAAGACTTTGGCATATGTCATCATCACGCGTAAATTTAAAGAAATTCACGGAATGCTCGTCTTTATATGAGATGAGGTAGAATCTGCAAAAATGTAATTTATTCGCAATTGCTATTAAGGGTTAATGAGAATTTAGGATTACTTTGGGCTTTATCAGTAACTGAAATCTAAACTAAAGACAATGTATGCTTCGGTTCTATTTAATTGTGACTACATTATACTGTCATTATATTTTGGACTCAACACTGATTTTATTTCTCTGGGCGCAAAATGAAAATCCAGAGCAGCAAACGTTATTCTTTCTAAATGGCGTATAACGTGAACAACGAAGCGCTCGTAAAATTACACATACAGTCCATTTCTTGACTCTCTGCGTCACAAGTAGCTGAGATGAATAATTTAGTGAGCGCTATCATCTCAGCCGTGTCAGTCGTTACTGGCAAGGTGTTTATTTGTTTGACGCCGCATTCAGAAGATTTCTACCTGTTTGGAGTATGTCTGTAAATAATACATATGTGTAAAATAGCCAATACATTTATTCGACTTTTCGCTCATGTAGTTCACGAATAATGTAGTCAGTTTGCAATTGGACTGTCGGTTCACAGATTTCATTTACCAGTGTGTCATCGAGTGATGGCGTACGGGTGACGTCAAAGTGGTTTGCAGTTGTGACGTCACAGTGCTAATACCTGTGTCACAATAGTGTCAAACTTTGCTTGACTCGCGGAAAGCCGAGAGTACACGTACCGTGCCGTACCTTGTTATCGGGGGTGGGGGATAATGTTTTCGGGGCATTTCGTTTTCCCATAACTTCTTGCGTACGGTGAGATGACAACGCCACCTGTAAACATCGTCTCGAGTGCAGAAGCTTCCGTCGCAATCGGGGCACAAAATGTTGGATACATTCAGCTTTCACGGAAGTTGTGACCTAAATTTCTGTCAAAGTACTAAACTTCTACCCTTGAACGTAATGCACTTTGAGAACCTTCAAAAATGTGAAAATAACGTTTGAAATAACACTCGCAACCTGTCAAGAGGACCATTGTCTGCCCGAGTGAAAAGTCAAACATAAATATCGCGTGACTCGAATGGAATGTTGCCGATGTAATAAAAAACAACAACTATAAATGAACACCGAATTGGTCATCTCTTACATATATCTTTTTCTTGCTGCAGGATTCGTACCAGGCTTGTGACAACTGGTTTCATTTAAAAAAAAACTACTGCGATGTCACTATATTGTGCAGAGATGACATATTTTATTGTCCCTTCCATGGCGTGCCATGCAGATAAGAAGAATGAGTGTGCATATGATTGAACAACTTACCTGTAAATATGTTTATTTTTAACAATTTTCACACAAAACAAAACAAAACAAAAAACCCAAACAAACAAAAACAACAACAATAACCCCCCACCCCACCCAAGAAAAACAAAAACAAAAACAAAAAAACCAAACCAAAACAAAAAACCAAGAAAAAAAACCCAAAAAACAACAACAAACAAACAAAAAATTCCCCCAAACCAAAACCAAAACACATTCTCATAATCAAGAAACAAATGACCAGTTTATTTGGCTTTTCATTAAAATGACGTGTTGTATTTGTTGATTTCTATGGAGAAGAATGCATCACATGCGCTTCGATCCATACAAGGTCGTGACCCCGCCCTATAACGAGTAACCCGAAAACATGGCACGTCACTTCTTCCGCTCATACTGGCGGGCAAGACACAAAATGTTCGTTGCAATGGAAACCAGCGGACGACAGAACATTCTAACAATAAATTCATGAAAGGTGAGGTGATATTTATTTACGGAATTACATTTTTGATAATCTGCAGATACGCAATAACGTATACGTGCATGATCATCTTTTGCGTTATTACCCGAAAACACGTTCCACCATGATATATCAAACACTGCTTTTCGATTGCTAAATTAACCAATCAATTCAAATCGTTCTTTTATAAAGTATTTTACCAAACAACTACACACAGAAGAATATCATAATACTCCCGAGGTCGCACAATGAGCATGGTCGAGATATTCAACTGTTGCTTGTACGCATAACATAAATTATATTGTTTAAAATGATCTTCTTTGTGACACTAAATGTATGAGACATGGAGTGACTAATGTCGTGCCTGCATCGGTGAACAAAGATGCGTGAAGGAATACAGCTGTACGCATGTCCAAATAACGTGTAAACAGGCGTAGTATTGTTGTAGTTTTGGATTTTGATTAGTTTCCTGCGTATTTGTACATTAGCAACTAAAACGCGGTTAATTGTTGATATCCTTTGCGTATTACGCGAAAATGAGCAGAATATCTAGAGGTATGTTCATGCGTATTTGTACCCAGGGCCTAGATATTCGAAGCTGTCTTAGCGCTAAGATAGTTGTAAGTGCTATACATTAATATTAACTTACGACTGTCTTAGCGCTAAGAGAGCTTCGAAAATCTAGGCCAACCTAATTCTGATATATTTTGCGCATGTAACGAAAATGGGCAAAATGTCTGTAGCTTTTACATGCATACTTGTATGTAAGCAATTAAAACTTGGGTAATGCTAATTATTTCTGCGCCTTTCACGCACAAGGGCAGAACCATTTGTAACTACTGGACTCTCCCAGTAACTCATGCACACGGCTTCCTAGAGTGACACGAAAAGTTACGAATGTGGCAGAATTTCTACAACTTTTAATAGCATGCAATACCATTTTTATTAAACGAGTGAATGATTTGGAATCAAACGAGCGAAAGCGAGCGAAAGCGAGTTTGATACTAAATCATTCACGAGTGTAATGAAAATGGTATTTCACGGAAGCGGGTTTAGTATTCTGTTTATATTACTTCTAACACAAAGTGATAGAAACTGCGGCTATTACACTACCATAGCTACCATAGGCTCTCCTAAAAAATTATGCAGGCCTTTGGGTCATTACTCGAAAACGAGGCTGAGTGAGCAAGCAGAACAACATGGCGACCGACGTTTATAATGTTTTGTTGTCTCGGGACACAGGTGAGGAAAAATGCTCAACACTGCCAGAAAGAAAGGTCACATGTACATTTTGAGTGAGTCAAACACTAAACAGAGGTGGGGAATTTTCTAAAGAGGCCTTCTTACGGCTGTTTATAGATTGCATTTTGTCAAAAAGTGAACCTCGTCTTCAGTAACAAATTACAAAATCTGTATAGTGAAAATGCAAATAGATAAGATCACAGCAAAGTAATTAAACATTCTAAAACGATAATGTTGCCATGTAAATGTGGATGATTTTAACGACGATTTTCACGTAAATGTTTACAAAGGTATCACTGATTGCTCGAGCCAGTTAGAATAATTATTCATGATTAGAATCAAAAGTTTAAATAAAAGAAATTAGAAAATACCTAAATATATTTTCTCAATTTTTTTGTGAAGACCTATTCATGTTGCAATCGCGAAAATAGTAGTTATAAAGGGTTTGGGGCACGAGTAAAATGTTTCTGTTTGATTGAATTTAAGCACGCGTAACTTACCGATGAATTTAATCAGGAAATTAGTCCGCCATAACCTGACCTAGGGTCGTCACCATGGAGCAGCCAATCATACAATGAAAAATTGATCTCACACACATGTGTCATACCAGTTTTTTCGGGTGTGTAAGAAAAATCATCTCTATCATAAGCCCCGTCTCCGTCCTCCATACCAGCCACAATACAGCGCGATCGTTTCGTCAACGCGTTCATAGGCTGCCTTAACTGGGGAATTAGCTATAGGTCATAATTAAGACGAACATTACGTTGACGAAGACTAAAATATAGTTGAGTTCAAACTTCTTTATAGTTTAGTTGGTTACACAAGACATGACAAATATATATACATGAATGTGGTGAGTTGATTTCCAGGGACTCAACCCCAGGGCGTTACGTACGAGCGGCATAACCCTGCTCGCGGTCGTTCCTGCACATACAGTCAGAATACCGGACTCCGCACTCACACTCAGTGTAGATGTGAGCATGCATTTATACACAGTTTTTTTAACAACACTGGACAGGCAAAGGCTCAACAATGGACCGATAGAGAAACAGTAGCACTTCCTTGTACAGTGATGTGATGACTGACACAGCCAAGGGGGGTGATCAATATAGGCCATAAATGTCATATACAGTAATTAATGGTAGTGACAAAGAGGGACAAGGTGGCTGACATGACAATGTACACGGCAGTGGTGATAAGGATTAAGAATGTACATTAAATAATAACAAATAATTTTCATATGGCATGGCTACACAGTTTTTTTTCATTTTAGAATATTTGTGCAACGGTTGTCCTGAATTAGACACTGTAACGGTTTGTTAAATTATGCCGACCCCACATCCCGTTTCTTTCATTGTACCATTTGTTCACGTCCGGAACATCAACAACTCCTAAATGTTAAATGACTACTCAGTAGACATTTCTAGACAATCGTCGATCCCCACGTCAGTGCAGTACACGAATTTTATACGTTTAGCTTTCCACGCAATATTGCTAGAATATTGCTAATACCCTCACTCACACTAAACACGTTCTAAAATGACAGAAAGACTGTCAATGTTAATAATATTTTTCTGTATAAATGTAGGCATCCATGCCTTTGTTTGATGTTTTATCTACTGCTAGGAATGTGTTAAACTTCGTATCTGGAACTGTCTCTCGTGACTGTAGTGTCCCAGTTGCGGAGATCGATGTCAATCACTGGATTGTTTGGACCAGTTTAGAGTTTGTTACTGACGTATAGATGAAAAAATGCTGATTGCGGCGTTAAACAACTACAATGGCATATAACGCAAATAATAATAATAATAATAATAATAAAATAAACAAATAAATTAATTAATAAAATAATAAAACAAAATAAAGACAAAGAACCAAATAAAAGCGCATCAGGGTTCAAGTATTGTCAACAAAAAATCTTACGACTGTCATTTTATACAGTAATAACTGGTCTTATTATTCATTTCATTTTCATTTTTTAGGTTTAAAAGAAGTATCTATTTGTTGGTCAGACAGCTCGACATCCATTTAACATCCGTTTTACACATCTCGAATAAAATAATAAAATTCACATAAAAACACATTTTCTGTAATTCTAATCTGTAATTATCAGCTAGTGTATTTGAGTGGCCCACAAGCCCAGAAACACCATAACTCCAAGGAAATATTTTGACGTGATATGATTTTAAACGCTGATGCCCTGTCAGGTTTCTATTGACAATGTTAATTTGATACATGACATACATAATAGAGATAAGCCGCTAAATACCTCCTTACATTAAGTCAGCTGTTCCACGTTCGTATAGCGTGTCATAGCATCATTGGATGGATTAGTGTCCGTATTATCCACACCTATAATTGTCGTCGTCGTTCTAAAACGCTATTCAGTTGATAAACCCACCTGTCTACCCCCACTCGTCCTCTGTCTAAGTTTCTCATCTAGACTTGAAAGGTTACTGTTTTGTGACAAACTGTCCTATGTATAATTGATATATACATCGCCATGACCCTAACAATTGTATTTACTTGTTTAGGAATGCATACATAATCGGAACTTTATATGAAGCCATTCGTCTTCTATAAGTTTCTCACCGCCGAAAAGAAGCAAAGCAAAGCAAAGCAAAGCAAAAAAAAATAGAAAAGAAAACAACAACAACAACAACCCCACCCCCCAAAAAAACCCAAAAACAAACAAACAAAAAAACCAAAAAAAACCCCCCAAAAACCCAAACAAAAACAAAAAACAAACCAAACCCCCCCAAAAAAACCCAAAAAAAAACAAAACAAAAAC
Organism: Haliotis asinina; assembly: GCF_037392515.1. NCBI lineage: Eukaryota > Metazoa > Mollusca > Gastropoda > Lepetellida > Haliotidae > Haliotis > Haliotis asinina. Next base: position 15,835,249 of record NC_090293.1, on the reverse strand, counting down.
AAACAAACAAAAAAACAACAACAAAAAACAACAAAAAAAACAAAAAAGACCAAACAAAACAAAAACAACAACAACAACAACAAATTTAAAACAGTGCGAGTACCTCGGGCTTCTTGCGTTTTAGACAGGACCTACAAAGTCTACATTCCAATTCTGGTATTAGTGTATAAAATAATCTCCCCGACTTAAGAACCTGTTCATCCGAGTCTTGTGGAATACTCGCTTTGTTGTCAAATGACAGTTTGATACACTACGAATCAAGGGAGCTTTGGTAAACTGTTAATAGTTGTTAAAGTAATCTCCTTGGCATGTCTTCGGGTGGGGAGGTCGATGCATTCTTGTATCACTTACATCCATCCTTTATATGTGTTGGATACAATTTGAATGTGTTTCACACATAGCATATACACCAGGAATAATTTGATTCATAAGTATTTGTGACGTGTGATTTATACGGCATTGTATTCGTTAATGTGGTTTCCTAGATATGTTGCGCTGTAGTGCCAACGCAACATACCAAGGGAACTAGCTTGTGAGTGCGTTGTTGGTACCAATATCACGTGACACATAAAAGGCTTATGATTGGCTTATCACGCGTGGCATCGTCGGCATGATTCAGCCGTTTATATTTCGTAAACTAAGACAGTGTTAAAATGAAGTTCCTAACGTTGTAATACACGTGGGTTGATAATAAGTTATCACAGAAATGAAAAGGCCATCTTTCGTAATAAGTGGACAAACGAGTACGTTTTTCAGACGATTATAATTTTAACATAGATCCTCTCGAAACCTATGCATATTATAGGGTCCTGGTCAAAATGGCCACACGTCAAAATGGCCACAAATTTTCCAAGTCAAAATGGCCACAAGAAAGTCATAATGGCCACACCAAAAAGTCAAAATGGCCACATATGCCTGATATATTGTACTCACAGGGCAAATCGTTCAATGTCTGGCCGTTTAATCCCGGTCCCGAGTTTGGGAGAGTTTACAAAAATATCCCACCCTTACACGTGTTATCAATCAACTGCTGAACCCGTTACGTCCAAAACATAGCCATTATTCCCGTATAAAAACATCACCACATCTCGTTTGTTTAATCTGTAACCATCAACAAATATGTTAATACTTTGTTTTCCCCGACAGTTTAACAGTTTAGCAATGTATATATTTTCCACATGATTTTTATGAAGGAGGAAATTCTACTCCACACTATTCTATACGACTGTGCGTTGTGCTCCCACACATATAGTCATGGAAACGAGTAGGGGAACACATGAAAGCACAAGCGTCCCTTTATTCTTTTCCAGAAATGTACCCTGCCGCCAATGGCAACTCATTCGGTACTTGGAGGCAGTACTTCTGTATCTCGAATAACATTGAATCTCACATGATACACGGAAATTACCGATGTTTTGCGAATGCAAATCGATGGAAATGAGATAACTCTAAATCTGTTTTTCTTGTGTCGTCTGCAATTCTAGCGATAGCTACAAAAACACGTGCCTCACATTCCAATAAATACATTTTGACAAAACGTTCAAATGTAGTCCCTGTGAAGAAGGGAAATCACACCGCGGCGATTTTACTAAAACAATACCCTCGTGAAAAACAGCAAGATACAAGATTCGAACCGTTTGATTCATACAGGTTGACTGAAGTGTATGATCCTACACCCATGCTTCAAAGAGTTCAAATTAATACTGAGGTGTTCGGTAAGATAAATAAGTTGTTGACTGGCACCTCAGGCCCATTCGTGACCAGAGAACAACTTCTTATTATTGCCGAGGCAATAGGTATAAGAAATTACCTTTGAACTAGCAAAACAATACACAGACAAGTCTAAAATATTCAATATTATACTGTGTAAAGAATGGGCAAGTTAGAATGAGACAGAATACAGATTTCCAGCACAATGCAATTAAGTCACAAGTCTAGAGTAATAGGTTACAAATATCGAATATTACCTCACCAGGGTCTTGGTATTACAGTGAGACCTGACACACTAATGAAAGAGCAGTCAGACCCTGCGTGTCAATCTTGAATCTTGAATGTAGATGATAACGGTCGGTAGAATGATGTACAAAACTCCAGTAATTCCGAGTGTAAATCGGTGTGTGATTCCGTCTACACAACAACCAGCCTTCATATATACTGGCACTATGTCGGGAACATTCGAACAAAACGTGGCTGTATCACTATTAAAACGTTCAGGAATAGGAAGAAAACAATACATTACCAAGGGCAGGTAAGAAAAAAAACCCAAACACACGCTAGTAACATTCTACACATTGTTTCATCAACAAGAGTCTATCGGTCATCCCATCTTCAAAGAAATCCTTAGCCTTGGATTAAAGTTGTAATGGATTTCTGTGAACAAATCACAAAGTGCTAGCTCCCCAGTTGGTTATATCAGCTTTAAGTGGTTCTCGACCCGGAAACCCATGTGATGTTGTCCACGGGACATGAGGTGGAACCACAAGGTTGGGGTGAAAGAGAAAATGGTTTGGCTTTTTTGCAACCAAAAAATCAAACATAATTAAAACACAATTATCACTTACTCATGACATCTAATATACATTGCTGCTTGTTAAAAAACAAATACACAAAATTATAAGCGTACAATCGCGATTCAAAAGTGCAATATTTTGTACTTGGGCTTACTTTCCTCGAAACGAAGCCCTCGTGAGACCGAACCCAGTCATAGCGGGTGGCTGTGCACTCAAGGGTAACGACGACTTCCGATTGGCTGGTTCATTTGCTGATACGCTGAGGGCTCATTGTGTGTACAGAAAGATGATCTGTTTGATGAACTTTTTATAAGTATGGCTAGTCACAAGAATAACATGGATAACAACTTCTTTTATTGTACTTGATGCATCGTTTCAGTATGGATTCATATACCGTTGTGAAACAAAATCATTTACTCTAGAATGAGTTGTTATCCAAGAGAAATTTATATAGAGATGTTGGGTTTTGTAAATACACGTTCTCTGAATTTGAGTTCGATCAAATCAAGAATCATCTCAGCAGAGGTGGTGAACTACTGCATGACTGGAAAGTGTCATTCGTCCAAGTACAAAGCAGGACTTGAAAGAGTTTGCACCAGTTTCCGTCAATCCAGTCATCCGAAAAAATGGATGTAGTTTGTTTGCAACCCACAGACATAAAAACTTGTCATGTGTACAAGTATCACACCTGCCTAATTACACAATGTGGCAGAGACTGGACTCGGGTGCACGAGTCATAAATCAATTTATGTTTTTATGGCGTATAGTCTGATAGGTGTTAAGTTCAAATTGCATATGGTCAATGATTGAAACTGTCTATTGTATATTGTCTTTAGCAGACAGCCAGGCAGACATACAGGTGTCAATAAACCAGACATTGAGCTTTCTCTGTAGAGTACTACAATCAAAAGTTTGTTTATGTAACGAGTAGATTATTTAGTTGTTTGTGTACACAACTAAGATCACAGGGACTTGTATCACTTACAAACGGCATTCGAAAGACATATAGGTGTACAGACCCTACCCTAGTACTATATGTCTTTCGAATGCCGTTTGTAAGCGATACAAGTCCCTGTGACCAAGATTAGACTACTGCTCATGGCCTCATACTCCGAGCACGCATACTGTTTCAAGCTCCGCGAACCTATTCAGTGCGCATGCGTTATGGGCGCAGCGCAGCACAGCTTTTAAAACCAGTTTTTCCCCAGCCCTGGGTGGAATTTAGTGAATCGTTTCAACTCCGATTTTGCGGGCTTTTTTTCATCGCGTTTTTTCAACTTTATAGACTGAATTGGCACTTTTCATGATTTGTTTCGGTAAGTGCATACCTAAAGGTATCAGAATCTGCAAAGTTGTGTTTTACGTTGCATGTGACAGATTCACCTGTTTTGAGGTAGCAGTTAAACAGATCACCCATCCAAGGACTCTCCGCGCCCCACTTCACCTGATTTGTGACCTGAGCTCTATGCACAGGACCACGTGCTATTGCAACAACAACAACAACAATAATAGTAACAACACCTACTACTACTACCACCACCACCACCACCACTACCACCACCACTACTACTACTACTACTACTACTACTACTACTGGGTCTGCTGCTGCTACTACTACTACTACTACTACTACTACTACTACTACTACTACTTCTGGGTCTGCTGCTGCTGCTGCTACTACTACTACTACTACTGGGTCTGCTGCTACAACTACTACTACTACGGCGACGACCTTAAGTCCCTTGATTGTTCCAGTAACCTAAGGTCGTGGGTTGGCATCGACAGTTACTGTTAACGACACTTCCTCTCGGATTTAATTTCGTACCCATACATCCCTAGAAACTCTTGAATGTCTAGAAACATTATTTGCCTCATTTAAGTCGACAGCAATAAGTATCAAAAAGCATGTCGTAGCACCTATTTTTTATCAACTGACACCTGCTTTGTGCCCCTATCTCACCTGTAATTACACACAACCTATCCAGGTAGGCCCAGCACCTATACCTCTGTACTGGTACACCTCTGACTCACCTGTGACACGTGACACAGAGGAGGTGCCATTAGATGCGCCTCCCGCGGAGAGACGCAATTTGAGAGGCTGTTTCCGATACTTAAATTAACTGAGCGAAATGAGCACAGATTTGAGTGAATGCGTTGTTCATGCCGGGCATTTAAGACAGGTCGCTGAGGCCATTAGCGAGCGCCCACTGATACTGAAAATGTCATTTTGAGACAGATTTAGGGGTTAAAGTAGGGGAACGTTATATCTGTTAGAATCGGGCAAACGAGTTTAAGATGGTCTTTATTATCTGTGGATGAGGGATTCGATTCAGTCACATACAGACGTAAATGGGTATCTGAGGGGTGACAATACGCGGGACTGCGTTTTACCGGACACAACTTAGTCTTCTATAGAAATTTTTATATTTTGTTTTTTTATCAACTTTTCCTTAATCAAAAAGAAGAAACCGTATGGATATTCCTGCTCGCATTTCGCTGGTACAGCGAGCCTCCTGTTGGGGCTAGGATTGTGTTTGAGGCTGGGACAGGGTTTTGGGGTTTTGGGGTTTGGGGGTTTTGGGGTTTTGGGGTGGGTTTTGGTTGATACGTAAAACGTGTAATTGGTTCAGGTTTTGCCAACAAAATGCCACTTTTATGCCTAACTTTTCAAAAGATGTCAGTTATTTCCCGACTGCGTTATGTTTCTTCAGATGTTCTTGTTGTGTTGAAGTGCACTGTCTTCATCGCCCTTAAAGATGCGATCCCGCAGTATCGATGTCCACATTAAACTGACAGGTTTTTGATTTCCGTTCTATTTAACGCTTTATTAAGCAGCGTCACAGTTTTAGTCTGTAAACGTTCGAACCTGGACCAGCGAATTCAGTGATTGACATCATGATCATCGGCCTGTGCAACTGGGAATCGATGGCATGGCTCCACCAAGGTTAGTAAATGTTAGTACCACAACAATCATTTTATAAATTTTGATTCATTACGACTGCACGAGCCTTGATCTGACCTTTAAGCCTTGATCTGACCTTTAAGCCTTGATCTGACCTTTAAGCCTTGATCTGACCTTTAAGCCTTGATCTGACCTTTAAGCCTTTAAGCCTTGATCTGACCTTTAAGCCTTGATCTGACCTTTAAGCCTTGATCTGACCTTTAAGCCTTGATCTGACCTTTAAGCCTTGATCTGACCTTTAAGCCTTGATCTGACCTTTAAGCCTTGATCTGACCTTTAAGCCTTGATCTGACGGAATGTAAAACCCATATCCAAGTAGCTGAAACAACCTGTCTTTCTGAAGGCTTTCCTTTCTCTGCTCAGATCCAATCCGTCCCGCCTGACTTTAATTCAAATTTAAATATGAAGATTCCACCATGGATTTAAAGAGGCTGCCCAGCACATTGTCAATGAATGCCAAGCATAGACCATACCACAGTATATTAAGGGACATGATAGTCCCAAATAGCTGCAGTGATGTTCATGTTACATAAAGCAATGTTTACCCAAACACACATTTAAAGGACATGATGGCGGGCTTGAGCCTTTTATTGCCATCAACCTTATGGTTTGCACCTATATAGTACAAGCCAGAAATTGTAAGGGAGCCACAGAAAATGGCAGTCGTGAATATCATGGAGCAAGTACGTAGCCATAGGCGTGTCCAAGCTAACAAACATTGCTCTTTTAGGTAAAAAAGCAGTCAGCGATTTATATCATTGCAGTCTCTGTCTCTTTCAACTGTGTGACTGACAAGCTTCGCAAATATGTGGACCTCGCTAACGAAATGTTTTTCATCCAAAGTGCCGAGATGGCGGAACCCCATTGTTCTTTGAACCAGTGGTCCCTCCAAACTTGTTTACTCACCTAGAGCGAGTACTCGTTTTTTGTGTCAGAAACAAAACCTTTCTGGCACTGGGTGGTGCAGAAGGTTGCAGTGTTGTGCGTTCTACAGATTGGTTCCACTAGGTTGGGAGATGTCCTATTCGCTGTCTGTTTAATATTTTTTTTATCTGTATCTAATGACTACAAATTTTGAAGATATCACTTTGAATAAAAACAAACTGCCAACGTAATTTTATGGTTCAGGAGCCCAGTCATATCTTCCTGTACTAAGACATTTTATTGTGTATGAATCAACATCGTGATTAAAACGTAATACGCTGTCCAATTAAAGAGTGCTTACCTCGACGTATATAATATGTACATAGAAAATGTCTATCATTAAGTACAGGGATTGCCCATTTCGTCCGTATATTTATACGTCCCAGCATCCTAAACATAGGTTTTATTCACCATTATGTGATGAGTGGTGAACATATAATGCCATAAATATCAAACATATGTCATCACAGTATAACAGTAAACAACTCGAAGCTAATATAGGTGTGTGAGTATTGATTTATGCAAAGTCACCCACGTCGCTGCTGTGATGTTGAATGATGCATTGATGCAGGGGTGACGTAGCCTGGGAACCCGCTCATCTGTCCACTCAAGCGGAACCAAGGTCAGTCACCCATCAGTAAACACCCTCAGTGAACACCTCGGTGTATGGGAAGATCTCACGGTGATGACATGTCATCAAATAGAGATTGCCGTAGGACCAACATATCAACTTTTTAAGACCGGGGGATTTGAGCAGGTGCTTGTGTCGACTGAATATAGAGGAGGTTTGTGTGTGTGAAAACTGTTCTCTGTTCCAGCGGATTTGACAGCAGGACAAGTCCCGGGGATTTTTGGCTTTCTCTACCCACACAATCCCCTACATCTTGGTACCCTATGATAGTGTCCGTGTTGGAACTCCAGGGCAGAATGTGATCTGTGATGGAGGAGAGTGCATGGCCTGAACATTGTTCTTGTGATTAAAGCGTTCGTTAGTCACGCTGCAAAGTCATCTCCCATTTCTCAAATGTATGAAACCAATTTCTCGCCAACAGTGTCTCCGACGTGATATCGCTGGAATCTAGTTAAAAACCGTCCTGAAACTATAAATTATTCATTCACTCCAAGCCATTCAGCAGTGACAGCATTCTAAATATTCCTTCTAAAGTCATTAATTCTAAAGTCTGTTACGTGTATTGTCAACCCAGTTGCAACACATAGTAACGCATTTACATGTATATGTGAAAAGCTAACACTTCATTGTTAGATGTTGGCATTGCCGAGATTCTTGGGAGATTTTAGTCTTGTGGGTATTCTGGAGGACGGGGTGGCCTGGTGGTGAACGTGTCAGCTCCCTTAGCTTTATCTTTACTTATTTAAAATTCATAGGCCCTCGCGTTCTACACTCGTGCACGACCCGTAAAGACTGCTGGTCGTAAGAGGCGCCTAACGGGAGAGAGTGGTCAGACTCGCTGACTTGGTTTACGCATACCAGTTGCGTTGGTCGATGCTTATGCTGTGATCACTGGATTGTCTGGTCCAGACGCAACTGTTTACAGACCGACGCCATATAGCTAGAATATTGACGAGTCCAGCGTAAAACTAAACTCACTCACTCACTCACTCACTACACTCGTGTAGACTAATGCTTAATGATGGAAGGCGGGACCAACCCGTCCTGGAACTCTCCGTGGCATTTTTCTGTGATGAATCTGTGTTGAAAATCAGGCATCAAGATAATTATAGTTATTTACAAGTGAAACGCTATTTCTGTTATAGATTGTACAGTCAGCAATTCCACACGTTTAGAACCATCACATCTGCTAGGTACATGAAACCACAGGGGAGACAACTCTAACTCAATATCAATGTGTGTAAAATTTATGATACAGTTGAAATTACGGACGAAAATATTCCAATATTTTCATATTTGATATATTTTTCTTACGCTTGTTTTACACAGCAAATCATAAGACAGCGGTTGTCTTCAGCCCACAAATCACTTCTATTGGCCTACATTCCTCAGCATTAACTTAAGATAGAACGTTGGCAAGGACAGACAATATGATGATCAGGTTCTATGGAAGATGATCTTATGAATCAAACATGTGAATACCTGAAATTATCCGACATTATTTCCAGCGAATACTTCAACTCATGGCCTAGACATACACACAATGTACATGAACCAAAATGACACCGTGATCTAACCAGAGATTATGAGGTTATTAGACACTGATACTTTTTACATTCAATTAAAGACAGGTAATATATGCCTTACGTGTGACACACTGAAGGTCACAGTCTAGTGGATGAAGGCTGGAGTTGTATTCTCACGATAAACTCTAAGTCACAATAAAAGATTGCATTCAAGAATGACGTATTGTGTTTCTATCTACCCATGGCTGGGTGAATACATCGGCAACAGCAGTACATGGCCTGTGAAATTGCACATTGAAATGTCTCTTAAAGCTGATTAAAACAGAATTATGGGGATCACAGAAAACATTCAGATACATATTTTTTATTAGTTGAATGTTAATTTACACATAAAAGGGTTTGGCAGAGGTATGTAGGTGTACATGGTTAGTCGAGTAACCTTCTAATTGGTGGCATCTGAACTTGGATGGGTGGATTTATCGCTTTGCAGGAGGCACTAAAACACCTATAAATATATATCAAAGATGATGTGGCTTCCGAGGGTCCTTTGTCAAAACAAGATCAAGAGGAAGCAAAGTATGTCTCCCCATACTCTCGTTTGAGTGAGAGAGTTTAGTTTTACACCGCTTTTAGCGATATTCTAGCAATACCACGGCGGGGGACTCCAGAAAAGGGCTCCACACATTGTACCCATGTGGGTAATCAAACCCGAGCCTTTGGCCTTACGGGAAAACGCTTTAATCATTAGCTTACCCCATCGTTTCTTAAAAACACGAACCAGCAAATATGACAGAAATAGCTTCATTTTCAGTGTCAACCAAATGTTGAATAATGGCTCAACTGATTATTGTTTTAGCTGTTTGAACTTTACGCCCTGAGTATGTGTATACTATCATAGAATTAAGAATGAAATGGTACGGAAAAAATCTAATATTTATCCCAAGTCTTTTTTTTCACAACGGCTGTCGAGGATGAGGTCTGACAAGACGACCGCACCTGCTGTGCTTCAGCTGAAAACACTGAGGCAATGATGGCACACAAGTCAGATAAAAACTTTAAAACACGTGAACTGGGATTATAGGTCACGTGTACCAAAGAATTTGCGATCATAAGCAATGAATAAACGGAAATTTATCGATTTTCCCATCCAAATGAAAATGGAGGAAAATCATGATAAAGTAGACAAAAAACCTAGCTACAGCCTATTTTGACGCTGCCAACTTTGTACCTGTAACGCTTATTATGAATGACGTTATCCCCACTGTACCTGTAACGCTTATTATGAATGACGTTATCCCCACTGTACCTGTAACGCTTATTATGAATGACGTTATCCCCACTGTACCTGTAACACTTATTATGAATGACGTTATCCCCACTGTACCTGTAACACTTATTATCATACCTTTAACCCACATTGTATACAGTGTGTGAAATGGGTTTAATAGCCAGATGAGCTAGCTATGTCTTACTAGCTCTGAAAATAATTCGCTAGCACGAAATTTGAGTGTAAACAACGCTGGCATCATTAAATTGCTAACACCATATACAGTGTTATCAGGTCATGATCTTGACCAGTCGGAGAGACTGATATGTTTATAAAATGACATCTTGAAAATTCACTAGTCAGTCGGGCTAGTAACTGTAGAGATTTACAGTCCCGACTGGGTTATTGCTAGCCACGGACTAGCGGACCAGAGGCTTTTTTCGCACACAGCTTGCATGTTCAAAGGTTCTTACCATGACGTTAACCTCCATTGAAACCGTAACGCTTTAATTACCATGACGTTAACCAACATTGAAACTTTAAGCTTCTTACTATGGTGTTAAACCACTTAGTAACTGTAACCCAGGTGAATATGGCTTTAACGCACACTGTCTCTGTAGCGGTGAAGTTTATGACTTCAACCCATACCCTACCTGTAACGCTGTCATTTATGACTTCAACCCACACATTAGCTGTAACGCTGTCATTTATGACTTCAACCCATACCCTACCTGTAACGCTGTCATTTATGACTTCAACCCATACCCTACCTGTAACGCTGTCATTTATGACTTCAACCCATATCCTACCTGTAACGCTGTCATTTACGACTTCAACCCACACCTTACCTGTAATACTGTCATTTATGACTTCAACCCACACCCTACTTGTAACGCTGTCATTTATGACTTCAACCCATATCCTACCTGTAACGCTGTCATTTACGACTTCAACCCACACCTTACCTGTAACGCTGTCATTTATGACTTCAACCCACACCCTACGTGTAACGCTGTCATTTATGACCCCAATCCACACCCTACCTGTAACGCTGTCATTTATGACTTCAACCCACACCCTACCTATAACGCTGTCATTTATGACTCCAACCCACATTGTAACGCTGCCATTTATGACTTCAACCCACATTGTAACGCTGCTATTTATGACTTCAACCCACATTGTAACGCTGCCATTTATGACTTCAACCCACATTGTAACGCTGCCATTTATGACTTCAACCCACATTGTAACGCTGTCATTTATGACTACAACCCACACCCTACCTGTAACGCTGCCATTTATGACTCCAACCCACATTGTAACGCAGCCATTTATGACTTCAACCCACATTGCAACGCTACTGACTATCACTATAACGCACTCTGTAGCTGCACAGCCATTGAATATAGACCTCTGAAGGTCCTACCTCCTAACACGCCTTTAACCCCCCTGCAGAAATCCCACCACCCTCTCGTCTACAACTACAATAGTTAAATCGAGACGTCTTCATTTATGAAAAAAAATCCTGGCGCATTTACAATCTAAACACGTCATCACGTTGACTGCAGAAAGTAAACGCAGGCGCTGGTTAGATTGTGAATATCTATTGTATGCCCAAATCACTTCACTTGGACAGCAGCAGTAAATTACACGACTGAGCGAGGTGTCATCACAGTGATACATAACAGCTCGTACATAATGCTTCCTGAAAAGATTTATTGTTTGTATCCGTCGGACCACCAGCTGACTTACGCGTATCATCACGACGATCACCAGTATCCCCACCCACAAGGGGCGTGTCCTCTCCCTCGGCACGCAATACATCATCTGTAATCAGCAGAGGTTTGGCCCCTTCCCCTCCCCTACTGTTTCCACATACATCATGTATAGCCATGTCGCAAATTAAGGCTACAGTGAAATCATGCTGACTCAGTCCTCATGCTTATTTGCCAGTCCACGCACTGTTGATTGGAAAACATGCGCCTAATTTATTACCACTCTTTTATCGGATACATGGCATTAGCATAATACATTGATTTCATCACACGCCCCTTCGCTTTAATTCACTTGTTCATTATTTTCCAAATACCCCCGACTATTCATACACGTAATAAACGCTGTACCTGCACGGCCATCGACTGTAGACCTAAAGGCACATATACCTCGAAGAAAAGACAATCCCAGTCATATGATGCCGTGCAACGGAATCGAGTCAGTCTGATCTCAATGTCATACATAGTATTCATAAGCAGCGAAGACTCCCCTCATATCTATAGTTCTGAGACAGTTCTCATTGTTCAACCCGACGAAAAATACCAGGCACTGACGACGGTAACGCTTAAAAACCTACTGATGTGGAACGAAATGTAACACTGCGAGGGGTTGTATGATCTTGCAGTGACATAATCGGTCGTTCATGAACAGGATCGTATTGCATCTTGGACAACAAAGACACTGTTACAATGCTATCTGGTTCTCAATCATAAAGGATTCACCCTATTCGATCTTATCACGAATTTTCTGTGAAAGGTTGGAGGCATCCGAAATCTGAGTCCGTGTATTTCACATTCCGTGTTTTGATTGTTGTTGAAAACAGGGGAGATCACTCGTGCGTTACACATTCAGATATCATGTTAGATTATGTTTTTGTGAAAGATGTAAGTCGTAAGCCTTATCATGCGAGTCTCAACGGTTAATATCACGGAATGCTAAACTGGATAGGCTACATGAATAGAGTTGGGCTTAGGAAAATATTTGAAAGGATTTGACTGTCTCATTATGGTAAAAACATATGAATGATGATATAAATGAAAGAGGAATGCAATGCGATCTTGCTGTAACGCCATCATGAATATTATTCCAACACATGCATGTCTAAACAATTGGCGAATGATGATATCTTGTCTATAATGGATGATGTTCTATATTATTCCAGCACATGTGTGTCTATGATGGTGAATGATGATATCGTATCCATAAACTACGTTGCCCTATTCACTATTATGAAATATATCATTTTTCAACTCTTATGAAATATCTTTCAAGGTGAAATGTGTATACAATATTCTTGTAAAGGCGTCTCTCAATTATTCTCACTAAATGGTCCAGCAAAATCTTTCAGCAAATTGAAAAAATGTCATGTCTGCAAACGATGGAGTCATTTTGCTGCCATCATTAGACAGAGTGATACGTATTAACCATGTGCGTGGTTTGCGCAATTCTGTATTTTTTAATTGTTTGTCACATTCGGCTGTGACAATTTCCAGATTATGAGAGACATGTTCTGTGATGTTTAACATAATAATTTTGTCAGTAGTACAAGCAGTGTCATACATGTAATGAACGTGATACAGAATTGCGTAATATGTGATAAAAGCTGCACTTGCTGAATATAAAAAAATGTTTCATGAGAAACATGGCATCTAGATCCCGCAAAATATGATACGGTTTCTACTTTTTGAACATCTTTAAGAATATGTCACTGGTGGAAGGTGTACAGTTGATGATGGATTAACAGAAATATCTCCATCGTTTAAATATCACTCCCCTGCGATCGTAATCTTTTACCAACCAGCACTGTCAAGATGTCTAAGTCTTGTGTATGCCATCTTGTTGCAATTTTGTTATAACAATGTGTAAAATGAAACTCATGTACCACCGTTGGTGAATCATTTAAGTGATAAAACGAATGAAAAACCTTGTCTGGCCAACAAACGTCGGCATGCGCTCGGATTTTATATAAATTGACTAGAACAAACCCAATAGCTCAGGATGTCTGTATTTAACGCACAGTTCCTTTGACCAAATATTTGTTATAAAGGGTATGATGATAAGCGTTAGGTATATTCAGTATAGCAAGGTTTGGTTCCAGTTTGACCTCGTCTGGCCCATCGTTTAGAGGTAAACGGATATCATGACATAAAAAGGAGCATCACAGACCCCTAAATCAACCCCCTCTATATCTGTCTCTACATTGTCACATGTCAATGAGAAACACACAGAAAATGCATTTAAAGGGTCTACGTCAAAACAAACTGACATTCTCAGCATGTCTGACAAACTCGGTCATATTTAAAGACGTGTTCCATTTCATTTAGTGATAACCCGAATTTTGCGAGTACACCGTTTTACACAGTGCGCTTGTTACACACGTCCTGGTCAAAACGTGACAGAAAGTCGCTTCTTCCCCTAGAGTTTTTACACCGCGGCATTAAACGCATGCTACAACAGACCTCTGGGTGGCCAAACATGTTCACGTGTAATAATCATGGCCTGGGTTCAGTTCCCCACGTGGAACCACGTGATGTCATCATGCAATCTCTCTGTGTTTATCTTTAACGCTGCTCATACTATGGTACGATGATCAAATCTAGGTGAAGTGGCCGAGTGGATAAAGCGTTCGCTCGTCGCGCTGAAGACCCGGGTTCGATTACCACATGGGTACAATGTGTGAAGCTCATTTCTGGTGTCCCACGCCGTGATATACCTGACATATTACTGAAGGCGGCATAAAACTGAAACCACTCTCGACGATGACACTGTTTTGCAGACATATTACTGGCTAGTTATTAAAACAGCGTTAAAACTCATACGCTAGTCCGGTCCAGTTTAGTGAGCTTCAGTACCTCAGTAATGTACGCGTTTCCCAATGAAAGCCTGTCTGTTCTTCTCGAGTCGGACAGAAGTAACATGGGTTGACGTGAAGGAGCTGCATGTTTGCACACATCATCAATGGATCATCTCATAGTGAGAGAGGCTTTCATTTTTCAATTTTCAAACTTTTCAGGTGTATGAGCAAATATATATTTCATGGCCCTGCCTTCTTCACACGGTCACAGCTGAGATTAAAGTTTCCCACAAAAACGTTTACAAGTGTGTTGATACACAGAAGGTTACTTAAACATATCGCAAAACAAGCGCTCGGGCGTTGAATAGAGAGAGGCAGGCACCTGGACGGGTAAACACTGCGATTGGGTAGAAAACACGTTCTGTTGTGTGGAAATTAATCAAGCGCACCACTGGCTTCCCTTTCAGGATCGAATGGTTAAAGAAATCAGTTGCCATCAATTACTGATGGAATGTCCTAATATGGGGTATTATGCGCATTAAAGATCGAAACTCGTTGCCCTTTTGACCATCTGTACCTAACACGTTGGTTTTATGATAGTGTTCGGGATCTGGGAACACATGATATGTTGTGTTTGGGTGACCTGTTCCGGGGACCCGGAACCCATAAACAGAGTTTAAGAGGGACCTTGGCTTTGAAGAACATATAACATTCTCTTTGAAGTTCTTCAGGGCTGTGTTGCAGTGCTGATGACTGACTTGGTGCACTGGCTGACACTTGGGACTCGGGGACCAGTGGGGCGGTGCCAACTACCGTCAGGTTTGTAAATACAGAATGGCAAGGTCGGGAAGCTACGAGCTCAGTTTACTTATCTTCTGGAATGGTAAGTGGACGCTTTGGAACGCTTTCGCGACATTTTCAGACAAAATCACTGCCTGTGTATGCAATAGATTCTGGATCCTGGTAGAAGGTACTTTCAGCAACCCACATCGAAACGGTATGGAATCACATACATACATACATGCATGCATGCATACATACATACATACATACATACATACATACATACATACATACATACATACATACATACATACATACATACATACATACATACATATCATCTATTAGAAACTTTATTAAGTGTATAGACGCTATACAAATAAAGTGGTGTGAAAAAAACAGGAGAGTATCGGTGCATTTAAAAAACGATAATATAATTCGGGTTTAAAACAGCTCCAATTCGAAGTACACCGTTCGCACCGATCTGTGTTGATCATGAATTCTTGTTCAGTTTAGGGCGGGTTTGTGCGTGGGTTGAACTTCTGAATTGTGTTGAAGTTTGCCTGTTTTTTCTCGTCTTTGCAAGCCACGCCGATATACCAGCTTTTATTCAACATACCAGCTGTATTTCACTTGTCCTTCACTCACTGTCAGACATTACGTTACTGGTCAGTATTATCAGTTATACCACATATGCCAAAACATGTCTCCCCCAGGATTGGTACATTCCCGAGTGTGATATTTCACGACTTCGACAAACTATTAACGCCGCATGAGGCCGAGCGAGGCCGGACTGTGGTGGTAAATGAGTTTGTCCGGATATCGGAAGGTCGGCGGTTCGATGACAGTCACACCAAAACACGGTATGGCGAAAGATGCTACTGACTGATAGAGAGGTAGGGCACTTTATAGATGACAGATTTTAATTTATTATGATGCGATGTTTTGGAGTAGATTCTTATACCGTTGCAAAGTGTCGTATCAATGAAGAAGTTAAGCATCATACTATACCTTTCGTAAACTTGTAACATACCAGTCAAACAGATTACGTACTGCCTGGCGACTGTGTACAATGGATGCTCGGAAACAGGAATAAGTTAGTATTTTCACGATGCTCACACATCCGAATGCACGACTCACCGAGAGTGGGATTAATATAGCATTCAACATGATCACAACGAGGCACCATAAACTGCACCAGACTGAGGAGTGGACACTGGGGTGACGGGCGAACGCTTTAACCTCTAGGCTACCCCTGCCTCCACATACAGTGCATTGAAAAACCTCAAGTGAAGCATTAACTCAGATTTATAGCACAGGCTGATCCACAGGTGTGCGTGTGTGCGTGTGCGTGCGTGCGTGCGTGCGTGCGTGCGTGCGCTCGCACAGGGGTGCTGTCATCTATAAAGTATCATTCCTCCTCGTCAACTTATAAAAAATGTCAATTAATCTTATCTAGAGCACTTGCATCCACAGTTCTGTATTCAATTACGAACATTACAAAAAAACTCAACAAAAAACGACGACATATTGTCATGTCGATATCCAGAACTATCCATGTTACAATAAACTTCCAGTTATATAACCAATAATTCAAGTTTAATGTAACCGAATAGACTTCCAATTTTCCGAATTCATCGACTCATCATTTATAATGTATCAGCCAGACACTTACGATTCGGACAGTAATCAATTTCAAGTCACGGTGCAATGAACATCACAGGTGTATCACAACACTAACCGCATACCATGAAATGTCTGCTTCGGTGAAAGTGTATATTTAATCGCTGCCAGTTCTCGTTACTGCCGTAAACAATGTTTTACTGTGTTGTTGTTGCTATGGTAACGATGATGTGCGTGCATTCCCAACCAGTTATTTCATTCAATCTCAGGTAATTTGCAATTACCCTATTTCTGTAGGTAAGGAATGTTAGACAGGACTGGTGATCTGGGGCGATTATCAGGTTGTGGTTCAGGTGTAAGTATTTTCCCGTAAGCAGGCACCCCATGCTAGTGTTTGCAGACTTGCACGTAATGGCTCTTACTGAGCTGCCCAGAAAGGTTTTCAGATGAAAAAGGATATTATTTGCTAAGTCTTTGAAGCAGCAAGTATTTCACGTTAATGAACTGATGTTGTGCAAGACGTACTTACATTCACTTTGTTTGGATATCCGCGAGTACATTTGATCCTATACATGTGTTACGGTTGTCCAACACAAACATGACTAAGTAGTCATAGAGCCAAATGTGAATTTCCAAACGGATTCTTTCTTTTGATAGCCTTTTTTTAAACACCTGTCGTGTTCCCTCGTGAAACTACCTGGGTTAGATCTCACTCACTCACTCACTCACTCACTCACTCACTCACTCACTCACTCACCACTAGACTAGACCAAAAGGTCATATCTATCCATTATACGAAGAGAGTGCTTAAAGCGTTCGCCCATCACGCAAACGATCCGCGTTCGATTCCCATCATGGGTTAAACATAAAGTATTTCTGGTGTTCCTAATGGCAAATTAGAAATAAACGTTGGTGCTTAGCCCCGAAGCCGAGGGAAAACCACTTGGACCCACAGCTTTTGTTTTCTACCGGACCTTATGGCCGACAGCTGTTTCACCCCTAGTAACTGAGAATATATTCCTATGTTAAACATAGGGCGTGCACATTCTGATGGGGACCCACAGAGCTTTATGGTTCTGGGTGGGTCCGGGGTTGGGGGTGGGGGTGGGAGTACATGGCAGTAGCGGAGCATTGCTAAAACAGCTTGAAGAACATTTCTTCTCCTGGCCTATATATCTAATGCCCGGACGCGAATACACCTGGTCCCAACACTGTGACAATGTGAAAAGGAATAGTGGTCACTCATAAAGTGAAGTTGATTGATGGTATTGATTGATCGCCGCAATATCCTATGATGCTTTAGTCCAATCTTACTACGCTCTCTTAGTCATACTGACAAGCGCAAAGACTAGCTCAGGTTACTCCCTGTTGCAGCTCGCTGTCTCTGCTGCAGCATTGTCGAGTCACGTACCATTTCATAGCATCTATACTTTAGATGATTCATCACTACTTTTCATACAGCGAACGCCAAGTTACGTACTTACGTATAGAGCAATGACGGAGCGACGTACTGTACGTAGGGCAATGGCCGAGCAATTCCTCTGTCACGAACTTTACATAGAACAAACGCCATGTCACGTCCCCTGTATAGAGCCATGGTCCAGTTACGTATGTCTAGGAATAACAATGGGGACATATACCGGCGGTTACATAGCTGCAGATTTAAATGTGCTCCTCTATAACCACAATGGGGACATATACCGGCGGTTACATAGCTGCAGATTTAGATGTGCTCCTCTATAACCACCGCCACACGTCCCCAAGTCGTCAAACACAGTACAGTTATACCCGTTCTAATTCAACTCGATTTATGCTGTTTTTCGTGAAAAATATTCATTTTATTACTCGCCCGTAGCAGATACTATAAGGGTAACGGTATTTTTAGGGCATTATCATTTGCAGAAGCCTGAGGTCTTTCGTTAACTGCCCGACGAAGGATAATGATAATTCTATCCATTTTAGCTAAAATGTAGTGTCATATTTTTACGGCAACATTACACTAGTGTAATACCGTTTGACGCATGACGTTAAACTGGCTCAAAGTTGTGACGTCACAATGCTAATGTTACTATCGCAATTTTACTAGACCTTGCTTGACTCTCGGAAAGCTGAGAGTCCTCACACTATAGGCAATTTCGCAGCAGTTTCTGTCAATTTCTTTAGCTCGTTTGATACCAAATCATTAACTCGTTTAATGAAAATGGAATTACACCGAGGGTCGTTTAGTATCCTATATATATTAATCAGGTCAAATTTCCTCAAGGTCAAAGGTTAATCATACCACTCCTTGAAGTTACACAATCGCCAGTGAAATTAGTTCCCTCCAAAACGTTTACCGTGTGTACACTGACTAAATCTGGCAGTGATGAATAAATCACAGTGTTACAGTTAAAATGAATGGAATTAACATGAAACCGCCCTCTGGTTATCAGAAATGAGCGGGCAACTGCGAATGATAATGGCCCTCTGATTCCTTACCGACGGACCATTAACAGTTCTCTTGTGAAATGACTTCACAACGGGTGACGTCACACTCCATAGTGACGTCATAAATCTTGGTCCATGATACAACAGTGATGAGTCAACAGCCGTAGCAAGTAACTTGTATGATCTTACAAGTAAATCTATAATACTGTTCTGTCTTTCTTAATGCAAATTCTGTGCATTAATTGCGGGATAGGTGAGTTAACTGACCTAGGGCTTCTGCAAATGACAATGTCTGGCGAAAACAGCGTTACACCTATAGAGTAGGGATACAGTCAAAGGTTTTGATGAGTCTGTTTTCAAACTGCGACCGACAATGCTGATTATGCGGTTGGAAATTTATAGCATTGGCCAATCAGAAGTCGTGTTACATACTAAGTTGAATTAGAATGCATAAAATTACACACTCCATGCAGAGCAATCAACGAGTCAAATGCAATAGTCGAATGACGTACTTTACATAGAGCAAACGCCGAGTCACACACTCTGTGCACAGTAATCGCCGAGTCACGTACACCGCTATAAGCAATAGTCGAATGACGTACTTTACATAGAGCCGTTGCCGAATCAGGTACTCGGAACATAGAGTCATCGCCGAGTCGCTTTCCCTGTATGTCACCGAGTCTGAAATGAACAATTGCTAAGTGTTATACTCTTATAGAGTACAGAGGTACAGAGTCACGTATGCTCTATATGGTTGATAGCATGAACAAATGTTCGCGTCGTCGGTGTTTGGGCGTTAGAGTACACCACCACAAACTTAAAACACACTGGCACACACACACACACACACCCACACACACACACACACCCACACACCCACACACACCCACACCCCCCCCCACACCCCCCCCCCCCCCCACACACACACACACACTGGCACACACACACACACACACACACGTCATAATACTCTTACCATTCTGTAGGTGATCAGGGTTGGTTTAGGTTAGGTTGGGTTGGGTTGGGTTGGGTTAACCCTAACGTCCTAGCGAGAAGTTCTGGTTATGAGTAAATGTGCTCCGGCGTTTGCAGCCCGCCATCTCACTGATTTCTCAATATCAGCCGAAAAGTGGTGTGATTTCCATGTCTGCCTAGGAAAGGTAGGGATACTGGAAATCAATTCTGGATCTAAAGTGACGTAATTCATGTGGACAGACGCAGGGGATAGATTCTCTACTGGAATTCAGACAAATGAGTGAGTGAGAGAGTTTAGTTTTACGCCGCTTTTAGCAATATCCCTGCAACATCAAGGCTGAGGACACCAGAAATGGGCCTCATACATTTTTACCACGAAAAGAGATAATGCATGACACAATGTAATCCTAATTTTGTTTAATGGACACTCTGAGTGTGGTACGAAAGATACCCATCTGGATGTTGCCTTTATGGCGTTTTAGTCGTGTTTGTCTTAGTGCCTATCGATCCACTTGCCACATAACAGACACGATAGTGATCAATAATTGATAATTAGATGTCATTAAACGACAAGATTCATTATCACAAAATAATCAATACGTCCGACCTTATTAAGAAGTACCACTGCAGCTAACAGACACGACTATAGACGCGCTGTGTGCAGCCCCTTAATGATGAACTTTATGTGTACATTCAATGCAGTGTTAAGCCCTAAATAATATACACAACATTATTGGTCAGAACAGTAGGGCGTCCTCGAGATCATATTTCACCTTGAGGTTGTGTATGGCTACTACAATAAAGGTGTTAACTAAGTTTATCAAGAAGCGAAACGGGTTTAACCGTGGCGACCGAAAATAGGGTTACAATAGCACCTTTAAGGGGCCCTGCTGGTTCAAGTACAGCCTTTAACACGACAGACAATCGACGGGGTAGAATTTGACTCAACCTATCCCGCGAGAAGACAGATTACTTCGTCGTACCGCAATAATCACTCACTGCCTTGCGTTACGGTCCTGGCTGATGTAGCTATTATTTACAAGGCAGGGGTCGCGAGGTCAAATGAGATACATACTTCTTTCTGGGCCAATAGGATTAGAACACCAGTTAGCCACGAGCGGTCGGGTACTTCAGAGGGACGGGCTGTAGACGGTACCCATTCAGAAATATTAGCGTGCAGGCTCTTCGTCGAGGGATACATCAACGTGTTGGGAATAGCAGTGTAGTGTATATACACACGCTATGTCTACCAGTGAAATGTACATTTGTCATTCACGGAGGTTGTCAGTTCCAACGATGCGCTCATGAATAACGTGTTGATTTCAGCTGGATGCACGGTCACTGTGGGATTCATGCAAATTTTTTAGGAAAAACGAGGAAAGACGAACGTGCAAGGCATTTACAGCCCTGTCTCCATTGTGACGTATGACAGTGGCATGTGTTTATTTTAGCTGTACGGGTCCGGTAAGTGGTGTTGTTGGTATCTGTGTATGTATATTTCATGTCCCCTTTTTTCTGATGCGTTTCATCCGTGAAAAGTTACATATGTTCATACGTACACAGGTGTCTCGTAATCTGTTAGCACATGGTATAAAGGAAGAGAATCTCTGGAGGTGAAATTGATGACCCGTTGTATTTGCTTTCGTAAAACCACATTGAAATCGACACTACTGTATTTCACTCTGATATTCATCACCTCTTTGTGTAGGAAAACGACACGGACATGTACATATCTCGGTTTAAAATTGTGATTCAGACGAAACATAAAACTAGGACGTTGAGCTCGCTAAGTTATTTGATGAAACAGATACGCCCTCAACTCTCCTTCGTCCGGCCGTCTGTCGTGTGTGATTTGAGTGTACCGAGACGGCCATGTAGAAATATAGCTTTCGTATCTGGATTTGCGAGCAATGTGTATCACACTGAAGATATAGATTTCGTGTGTGAATTAAAGGTACCAGAAAAAGCTCCGCAGATTAAATTTTGCCTATTTGGAGTGCGTGTAACACTGAATGTATATATGTCATGTGTGAGTTGAGGGTACCAGGACGGTGCTGTAGTAATACAGCTCTCGTACTTAGACTTACAAGCAACGCGTGTAACACTGAATATATATAATATATATCATGTGTGAAGCAAGGGTACTAGAATAGCTCTGTAAAATACATCTTTTCGTATCTGGACGTAAAAGCAGTGTGTATAGATTTCATTTTACGGGTTGTTCTTGCGTTGAACGACACTAATACACAAGTTTGTGAGATGGATCTTTTAACACGAACGTTTACGTGCATTGTGAGGAGTTTACAGGGCTACACATACAAAAGTCGTAAACCCAACTTGAGCGAAGCCCCTAACCAGGTAGATCAACTGTTTGTAAAATGTATTTTTCTCTGGGAAAGGTTTATGTCTTCCTCCTGGTGTCTGAATATACAATGAGACTTGCACGAACTCAGTGAAGCATGAAGACGATATTACATATGGTTGAATAGAATCATACCCGATAAATGTTCCTAGCAATTATTTATCAAGCACATTTTCAAGGGAGGGGGCTGCTTTAAGCGATAATAGAAAGTAGTTTGAGTGCAAGTTAATGATTTAAAATTGCAGATATTTGATATGGTTTGTCGCCCAATTCTCCTTATCGTCTTTCATTTGCACAAAAACAGACGAGGATTTTTTTTGACGGCCATGGGAAGTTGTTATGGAAGTGTGTGTATGGATCTGATTGGAAATATCTGTCGATTCATGTCCCACTAAGAAATTCAGGTCTTTATTTTCAGATGCGTTCTGGGCGTATTGATGACTGTGGCTACGTGTAAATGTGGACTATAAACGTGAATCTGTATTCAGCCCGATGGTGAGGTGTAAACATGGGTGTATTTGTTAACGTCGATGTAATCTCCATGTTAACGTCCATCAAACTGACCTGCTGTAACTGCTGTTGAGATGGAGCGACGTGGGCTGCGGGCGTCGCACCGATGTGACGGACAACTCACAAGGCAAAAATGCATTTTGAACATAGAAGCCCCACGTCACCGGGGCGATAAATTTAAGAAGATTCTACAGCCAATTCTACGCAGGTTCGACCCGTCCAGCCTCTGTGTTCACATCCAAGAACATGGAACACTCAGTAAACTACCTCATGGAACGAAATTCCAACATGGCGACAGTATTCCTCGTTACCAAGATAACAAAGCTTTACTCTCGACCCCAGCGCTCGCTGTGATGTTGTTCCTTCAAGAACGAGGAACAGCATCTGTTCAGGACGTACAGAAATGCTTTAAGAGACATCCGTGGAGGGTACACCATAAGATTGAACTTCAGAGTAAACGCACTCCTTCGGTCAAGGTCGCTCAACAGGAGTTTTATTCGCTGTCTCGAGAGTATCCTCTGTGGTCCGTTTGTCCGGTTTATTCAGGTTTTGAACATCTTCGTTTGAACTTATTCGTGAACAATTTTTCTGACATGGTGGAGTTTTATCGTCTGGTGACAGATTCGGAGATGGAGAGTACTAAACCTGACTTCTGTTTGTTTCCTGTGTCTGGTGATGGAGAGCTTCAAGTGATGTTGTGTCTGAAGCGGTGCAAGCATCTCAGGCCATTTCCTCTTTCCTGTGCTAGCATCCGCTTCAGGGTTCGGAATATTGTGAACCTCAGATATGTGCTCAGGACCGATTTGCGTCAGATTGGTGAAAATGCATACATCACGACGGATCCAGACGGAAATCACGTGATTTTAGAAGAAGTCAACCATATTCCCTCCAGCTCGAGCTGTCACAAAGACAAAACGTCACATGTTGATGACGTCATTT
This sequence comes from Haliotis asinina, assembly GCF_037392515.1. Lineage (NCBI taxonomy): Eukaryota > Metazoa > Mollusca > Gastropoda > Lepetellida > Haliotidae > Haliotis > Haliotis asinina. The sequence goes on along the minus strand of NC_090293.1, from coordinate 15,811,240 downwards.
GTGACGTCACAAGTTTAAAGAGTGTGTGTGGAAGCCATGACTCGGGTAGATATTCTGACAGTGACCAGTGTTCATGCGAGTTGGATTTGAAAGAATCGAAAAAAGTGCATTTTAATGAACGAACTTTTGAATACAACTCAGACTTCACGCGTGACGTCACCATGACTGATAAACGAAAGGAAAAACGCGTGAAATGTATGAACAGTATTAGAGACATGGAACTGAGTTTTGAGGATTATTATGATGAAATGTCTCAAAACTGTTACCCTGGAATGGTCATTGCGCATGCGCGGATGATTGAAAATCCAAACGAAATCGCAGCCAAATCAGGAAACGTGATCTGTGGACACTACTGGTCTCAAAACAGAAAGGAGGGACATTCTGACCAGCGCAAATGGAGCAGGATTCAGTCGTCTACAAGGGTTCCCATCGTGACTGTTACAGATTGTTCGGGGAATGTTCATAACTGTATCGAGAGAGTAATTCACCCAAACACAACCCACCCCGAATCAAACAGTTACGTAGAACCCGTATATGAAAACATTCCATACGGAATTGCAGGCTCAAAAGACCAAAGTTGTGACGCCATTTTGTGTGTTTCGAACGAATCTGTATCAGAGAATGCCTGGTTTGTTATCAGGGAGTCAGAAAACAAATCATTGCTGAAGGCCTCAACACGATCGGGCGGGGTAGGTGGAGTTTGTGAGATCCCCATCCATCGGAAGGAAGGGACATTAACAAGTTTTTCCAATGGGTGGGAAAGTGTGAAGGGTGAGGCGTGTTTTGTGAAGAATCTGAGAGAGGACGTGATGAGGAAACGGCAAGTAAAGCCGGTGTACATTTGACAATAACGCCATTGTTGCCGAAATCGCTGCATTCACTGGCGGTGGCAGAACTTAGCCTGGCTATGAATGGGTCTTGGAACTTGATCCCATGGGAAGGATTAAGCTGGGGAAATTGTTACTTGTGTTGAGGGTAATGTACTCCCTTAGCTCACTTTGCCTCAATACAATTCAAATCTCGGCTTTTATTGTTTGTTTTGTATATGTCAGCGCACGCCACGCGAATGTTGACTGAGTCCCGAATTGCTACCTGGCGTCTCTACATGCACCAGCCCACGATATTGTGAGTAAATTAGCATCCGGCACGACATCCTGTACTGAAGTAGATATTTTCATGACCTCGGTCACTCGCTAGTGAGCTTGTTGGACTGTTTGCATGGCTGTCAACATAACGATCGGTCTTTTTATACCCCCAGCGCGAATAAGTGAGACAATTCAGCTTCGAAATGGCTGAACGCACGTGTGTATGTTTATGTATACATGTATATGTGTCACAATGGGTTTTCTGAGATGAAGTTGCAAATGCAGAAACGTACCATTATGTCCACAGCTTTAAGAAGTCGTGAGTGAGTGAGTGAGTTTAGTCTTGCGCCGTTTTCAGGAATATTTCTGCAACATCAGAAATTGGTTTCACACAATGTACCCATGTGGGGAATCGAACTCGCAGGAGGTGTAAGTAAATGAAGGCCACTCGCTCACTCAGGGCAAAAACTGAAACAGCACGATCATCAAATGCGTCCGCCCTGATGAGAGTGAATTTAGTTTTACGCCGCTTGTAGCAATATTCCTGCAACACCATGCGTGGAACACCAGAAAATGGGCTTCCTACGTAGGAATCGAACCCGAGTCTTCGACGTGACGAAAAACGCCTTAACCATTAGCCTACCCTTCAATGGATCCATATAACAGACTATAAACACAGCACACCTACTCTGAGACGAACAGTTTACTCCCAGCGGCTGAGCCCCAGGCAGGGAAACATTATATACCATCTTTAAACGTTGTTTGCTATGACGCCTTTCGAGCTACCACCCTCATGATCTCCGGGCGAACGCGTTGTCCAAAAGACATTGGAAGCCAGAGTCAGGGAAGACACCCAATAGGTGTCAAATCTAAATATTTCAAATGTTGATAATGACGAGGTTTGTTTGTATATCGTAGTGACGTTAAATATTGTTCTGTTCAGTCACGTGCGTGAAAAATAATGCCCTTAATTAATAGTGCATAATCATTAAAGTATCGCGCTCTCATGTGAGTTTGCTCTTTAAGTCCCGTGAGTGCAGATAAAAATATTTTGCAAACATGCACAGATGGTCTGTTCCTTCTGATACATGTATATGAGTAATTAAATTTTGTCATTGGTGAATGCCCATACAATCAGCCACCCAAATATATATTTAGCTTTTCAAACAAACATCGAAAACAAAATCTACACCTGCAGCAAAAAGAATCTATACGTCAGGCATGTCTGTATCTGACTGTATGACAACAAAACATGGATGTTATAAACTCACGAGCAAAGTAAAGTACACAGGTTGTGTTTCTTCCAATAAGACAAGATTAACGAAACCTTTTCATGGTCACTGTCAATCGGCTCACGCCATGACACAATGATGTGGCAGCTGATGACGTCACGGTCACCATCCGGTTGCGTAGGTAAATAACCAACAGATAGCGACCTCTTGCGGTGTTGTGACTCTGGGAAGTCCACTTCTGAGTCGATCACATGTCTGGCCTGTCATACTGAAACGGTTAAACAGCCAAATTATGGTTTGTCTTGTGCAACGCAATGTCTTCGCTATATGACTGTTGGTAGCACCCATTAGTGACATTCCTGAGGTCTGTTCTCGTTGCGAACAGGCCAATATTGGCATTTTCTCGTGATATTTATGTCAAGTGAAAATTCGTACAAAACACGTACAGTTGCTTTAGGTTGCATTTTGGCAAATAAAACATGATGGTTGCGTTCTATTCAGTAAACGCTCTTCAATATTTTATCCAGTTAGAACGCAAATCTGGGATTGCAGCACACACTGGAGACCGGGGATCCCTTATTTCTGATATCACCATGGGAATTTACGCAATGTTCCAGCAATATCATGGCGGGGAGACACTAGAAATGGGCTTCACACCTTGTACCCATGTAGAAAATGGAACTCGGTCCTTTCTCGTAACGAGAAAATACTACAACCACTAGGCTACCCAACCGCCCCTCAATGGTAGGAAAATAGTAGGAACGGTTTGAACAAGCACACCCACTACCATGCCCTCTTTACGTGTTCTCGGGTTAATGGACTGTAACTATGGTTATGCATAAACAAAGGACATACTCATCAGTGCAAGGTTTACCAGTGTAGCATGTATATTAGTGTGGGTATGAGCACTAGTATCTCTTCATTCTGAACAGAAAGTCTGGGCCTCGCGTGTGCAAATTACCGTGCATCTAACAGCAAACTGGGGTGTACGAATCGCAGAGGGAAACCTTCATTTACATTCTTTTATTCAGTGTTGACTCCATCTTTGGTGTACCCAACTTTGCAAACATTTCTAAAACTGGCCATTCAGGCTTCAGTGCAACAGCAGATCTTACAGACAGTGGGGCATTTCCTTTCATTCACGGTGAAGTGCAGTCTGAAATATATTAAGATCTTTGAGAAAATGGTACATTTCCCCTTTTCAAAACCTGTCCTTGTTGAACCCCGACAAACACATAAATCAGTGTGTGCAACCCTTACATGTTCAGAAGCTAAATGGTAAAGTTGGAGCAAATAACATTTTCCTCCTTTTGAAGCAGAGCCGCAAGACCGACGCCTGTTATATACAGGCGGCAACAGAACAGAACATATGAAAGGCGTCTGTTACACAAATACAGGTAGGGGACATTCAGGTGTTACACTATCAGCGCCGATCTGCGCGTGTTTTCCGCATCAGCCCTTGCCTGGAAGACAAGATCATCGCTTTGACGTGACGCGATCGCACACACTGGCACTCGGGGCGTCCCCGGCACACAATATATCTGTACAATCTTGATCTTACACTCCAGGGTTTCTGCTGGCTATTCTTCTTGAACAAAAATGTAGATCACCTGTCTCGAGTTTACTGTAAGACCTACTTTGTTGGGGTTCATGTTAGAATAGATGCCCACCACCCCGTGGCTGGTCGTACAAGACGTCTAGATTTGTTCTGGCCGTCTGGTTCTATAGCCTAGAAGATTGCTGGTCCTTTGATCAAGACATCATGGGTCTTTGATCATGGCTTCAGTGCCTTGTTTGTCTGCCAGTCATCATTACCCAGAGTGGAATACCATTCGCTGCGATAACGAACGTGGAGTGAGTATGCATATAGCAATATTCCATCAATATCACGGCACGGGAAACCAGAAATGGGATTCACACATCGTACCCATGTGGAGAATGGAACCTGGGTTTTCGGCAAGAAGAGCGAACGCTTTAACCTCTGGGCTACCCTGTTTAACTTGTTTTCCATACATACCGATATGAAGGCTGAAAAGGCCTAGACGTAGCTGTGATATACTGCCTTGGTTTGCTTTCTGTACATGGATTTCTCTGCATAATGTATTTTCGCCTGATGATGTATTGTTACGGTTAAAATTTTGCCGTGACTAAAGGTGTAAGAAATCCCATCAGAACCAGCAAAATATAACACAGACAAGTCTAAAATGTTCAATAATATGTATTGAGCACACAAGATCAAGACACAAAGATTCACAATACAGGTTTCTAGTACAATGCAACTGAGTCAAACCTGAAATAATGGGTCTCAGCTATATATAATATCAACTCACCAAAGTCTTGGTTTTCAGTGAGAAGCAGTTCTACTAAATCTTACACGGGGATCAGTCAGTCTTGGATGTAGGTCGATGTTGACAATCAGAAGAAGCGGCGGGCAGATGTAGATAGGCCGAATGCTGACACAACTCCAATATTACTACGTGTGTAAGTCCGTGTGTGTGTCGTCAACACAACAAGCCTTTATATACACAGCAACTGATTCTTGAGTATTCCAGCGAAGTATGGAACCTTCGCGACCGGCCTCGTGTTTACCGACAGTCAAAATACACAAAAGGGAGGCAACTCTAAGGCGCTACCTTAAAGGCGTGCCACTAAAACACTATTACCGTGTGACCCATAATAACTATCACTTAATCAATAATAATACAAATTACAGAAAACACATTCTTGTAACAGTACATACTACTGCACAGCAGACATAACGTCACAGATATTTGCATAATGCTTGCCTGACAGTTGCTCCTGAAAGTGGAAATGTGACGATGCCGAATCGAGAGAACAGAAAGGGAAGGAATAGAGAATACGGATGTAAAAAAAAGTTCAAAGTAACTGATATGCATTGTTGGCATGACAACGGGTTTGTAGTTTTCTAATCCTTCATATTGCCCTGCAGTCCCAAAAATAAATTAAGAGCATTGGCCATTAAAAGGTTTCACCTTTTGGTAGATATAGTCCACCAGAACCTTGTCAGCTGATTGAACCGTAACGGAGAGGATGCCAGATGTTCCTCTGCTTTCATTTCTCTTTAGAGTTTTTTTTGATAGTGGTTAAAACAATACTAATCCATGCCAGGTGAAGGTCTTCCTGATTTGGACCATCTTCGAGAACCTCTGTCCCCATCCTGAAATCCTCTTCCCTACTCTTAACAGATGCAAAGGTGGGAACATCTTCCTCTGATGCTGTCAACAAGAGCATGGGTTTTGGAAATAGCTTCATTAGTCGAAAATTCTTAATGTATTCATCAACAGAGAATACATTGTTACTGGTTCGGATGCGGCATGGGGCGTTTTATACTTAACACATGCTAACCGTTAGGTTAGTCTATTCATCCCCTCTCGCCCGGCTCACATCTGTTCTTCCACCCCTTGTACTATTTCTTTTTTTGTATGGGAGAGTCCTTGATATTCTCACGCAGATTATTAATTGCTATTCAGGGTAGGGAAGCCCGGGATTGAAGCGTCACGCCGAACAGACATGGGTATAACATGTGAAGCCCTTTTCGTCTATCCGCTTCCGCAAAGTGCTAGGGAATTGCTGAAAACGGAATAAACAACCATATTAATAAAATATATATTTGTGATTTCAGCATAAATTCATCTTGAGACAACGGACTCATGATTTGCCTGCGCAACACGCAACTCCATGTAACTTTATGCCTGTGGGGTGTTTTATCAACCTTCCCGTCAATGGATCTTTATGAAGTAGGACATCCTTACTCTTTTTTGCTAACACCTGGTGTCATCACTGATTTTCAGTGACCCATTAATGAAGTTTCTTTACAAACGGAATTTGTTTCTGAGATTGTAAATACTGGGTATTCCTTTCAATGACGTTCTATATACACTAACATCACATCCTACCGGCTATCCATTCACTGCTGGATGATAAAAACGCATTTAACCAAGGGGACAAAACACAGGTGGGGCACGACCAAGGCCCAAGCAACTCTCACGAGTCTATGAGACTCCACCTTAACAGTTACCCGTGCAATGCTTATATGTTGGTCCTTCTTAACATTTTTCCATCTGTATGCTGTTAGCATGTGAATAATCGAGTTACACCAACCAACCAACCAACCAACCAACCAACCAACCAACCAATGTTCCTAGAAATGTATCAAATATGAGACTATCTAACAAATATGCATGGATACATTTTGGCATTATAGATTTTGCAATTGCCTTACGTTATGTAGTTCAGATAGGAGTGACATTTTATAATAGTTAGGAGTGTTTACAAATTTCTTTAAATGCATATTTCTGGGGGCAGTAAACTTACGATATTGAAATATATACGGACATGATGGACAAAATCGTTATTTGAGGAAGGACTTTCTCAGCGACCTGTTTCAAAAGGTATATGATGGTTGGCGGTTTTAAAGTAGATTAATATATTACAGTGCGTTGTTCCTAATTTATATTCCAAAGATATTCTAATAGCAATCGTAAAAGTCCGTTCATGTGGCGCTCATATCCAGGCACATTGGCAATTCACGGCGCTACCCACATTACTATTCCCGGTCAAAGGACACTATCGTACTTTCCGATACTTTTTCAACTCCATGCTGTCTGTTAGGCGCAATGAACTAAACACTAACATTGCCAGCACATCCTCACTGGTACCCATTCTACAGCTGGGTGAACGGAGACAATGTGGATTTAAGTACCTTGTCCCAGGATACTACGCAAATGTACCCGCCACGGGTTTGGTAATTGATTATCATACAATCCCGAGCATTGATTTTCACACCAGGGATATGATGACATGTATCAACCAAGTCGGCGAGTCTGACGAGTCAGTTGGCTCTTCTGAATATGGGCTGCCGAAAATCAGTTATAAACTACAGATATTGACGCGTCGCCCATGTGTTCTGAAACAGGGTTACGAGGCATCACGGATGTGGATGTAAATGTCACGAAAAAACAATTCTAATGACAGTTTGCATTTTTTTATACATTTAGTTTCATAGGAAACCTATATAAATCCGGTTGGGAGACAACGTTTCTTATAACATCTCTTAGCAACCAACAATAAAATCAAAACGACGTTGATTTAAAAACTGAGTACAATAGTCGCGAATATTGAAAAACTCTGCCACAGGCGTCCCGTTTCCTGGAAACACTGGTCTAGGAACTAGGCGGGGGTATTCCAGACCCGCTGGATACCAGTGTTTATTTCATCGAAGAATATATGTAGATTACGCCTTATCTCCCCTTAATCCGCTCTTCTATTTATGTAAAACCCAGGCCACGTTGTGAAGGCTTCATCCAATTACTTTTGTAAACGGTCAAGTCCCTCATATTTTCCCAGATAAAACATTTTGGAGCTGAAATCCGACCGTCGTTCTTGATTATATTAGCCGATGAAAGACATGGCATGTTTTGCGAGTGGTGGCGATGGTTTTCAATTAAAGATTTCGTGATAGTTTTTCTGTAACCATGACACTCTCGGTTACTGTCCTAACGATACTTATAACGGATCGTTGGGGCAAGGTTAAAGCGTTCGCTCGCCATGCATAAGGCTTAGGGTCTATTCACTATACATTGTGTGAACGCGTTTGTTTGTTGTTTAAAAACGCAATTTAGCAGATATATGACGTCTGTATCTGGATACGATGGCATCATGTGGGATACGATGGCATCATGTGGGATGCGATGACATCATGTGGGATACGATGACATCATGTGGGATACGATGACATCATGTGGGATACGATGGCATCATGTGGGATACGATGGCATCATGTGGGATACGATGGCATCATGTGGGATACGATGACATCATGTGGGATGCGATGGCATCATGTGGGATGCGATGACATCATGTGGGATACGATGGCATCATGTGGGATACGATGACATCATGTGGGATACGATGGCATCATGTGGGATACGATGGCATCATGTGGGATACGATGGAATCATGTGGGATACGATTACTTGAGCCGTCATACCCTGTACCATTAGATTTTTGAATAGTAGGGAGTGGACACTATTCAATTTGATAAATGCGAGCGCGCGCGCGCGCGCGCGTGTGTGTGTGTGTGTGTGGTGTTTGCACACTTCGTTTCCACCCGAGTTACAATGGCCATTTAATGTGATTTCAGGACTAAAAGAGGGGTGCGCACCCCGGCACTCCTGCCTATGCATGGGTTGCTGATGACCTAACCCGGTTAGGCTTCTTTGTGATATTGCTCATTTATTATTATAATTAAACTAACCGGCGTGAAAACTGCTCCACCCCCCAACCCCCCAACCCCACCCCCAGTGTTATCTTTGTATACCGTATGTGTGCATGCATGCATGGTTGATGCGCTGTTACTATGGAGAAATATCGATTCGATACAGGTAATATTTCGTCAAATGATTCATGGTGGGGATTTCTGTTGTTTTTCATTGTTGTCGTGTTCATTTTCAGCTTTCCAGCTAAATAACAGTGATCTGTGGTTCCTATCACTAGAATCGATGGACGCATTTGGGATACGATAATATGTGACAACCAAGTCAGCGAGCCTGACCACCCAATCCCGTTACTCACCTCGTACTGCAAGTATGGGTTGCTGAAGGCAATTCTAACACAGGTGTCCACTTTTGGCTCAGTGTTATGACATAAGCATTGGGAGTGCTTAGGAGGATGTTGATTGAGAAGAAACACCATTATTGGGTTTGTTGATGAGATCCCCTCTGTCATTCAGAAATGACTAAACACATGCCTTCAAATATATACCGTTTATCCAAAGCTCCCTTTAATATTTTCATAAACACTCCTCCTCTCTTCACCCCTCCCCATCCTCATCCATACCCACAACCACACGCACTCGCCCCCTCCATTATTTAATTTGAACCGAGGGAAGGGAAATGTTAATCTCGTGACACCTTCTCGTCAATATGCATCCAGTGACGCCAATGTCTCACCATAACATTCTTTTGAAAAATTAATTACTTCAGAAAATATTTCAGACTAAAATATATGGCAGTCAAAATTATTGTCGCGGTGGAAAGCGGTGGTATGTTTTGCAATAGTAACAGGTGCAGATACATTGTGTTAGATATCAGTGCGTTTGGTGTCAATAATATTAAAAATATCATAAATGGATCATGTAAATTCTTTATTGACATCAGGTTTTTCGCCTCAAGATGAGTATACACTGTCCTGCTGGTAGCATCCGCCATTAAACAAGTATGTACATTGTACACCGTCCTCTGCAAGAACGAAATGAGAAATCCCCAGGACCGAATGTTTGTTTTTTAGAGCATGATGGCGGTTGAACGTTAGCTACAGCACCAGTGCTACATAAATACTGCACCAATTCAAGTTCAGTGTTATTTTCATGTAGCACACATTCAAACACTCTCCCAAATAGTTATCACCGCATCTGCTGGCCAATGCATTCTAGTTGAAACATTTATTATATCAAGTTTCATTCATAAACGCCACGCAGCTCAAAGCTGACGATCCGAACAACAATTAGGCGAATTTGCTCATTAATCTAATCCGCACTACTGGTCATGCATAAGTAAAAAAGTTTCAGGTTACATTAACACGAGAAGATAATAAACCTAAACCCGTTCATATGCTTTTATAACAAAGAGACAGCATGACATACTTCCTTCAGCGTGGATTTATTTTTATCGGTTTCGACAATAATTCCAAACACGAACGTCTATTAATTGAGGAGTCATGTAGTTAAGTATATTAGGTGTTCTCTCTTGTCAATGAAGATGTGGCCTACAGGTGAAATCTTGCATAAATATGTACTTGGCACCCCGCTGCATGGGAGCCATGCTGGCTTGATTTATGACACCCATCTTGTGATTCTACTGGGCAGTAGCAGCAGCAGTGGGCTTCATGTTTTATGCAAACTTCAACCATCCATTATTTTTTTCAGAAGATTTAAGAGGTACGTTACTTGTTAAAAGAAGAAGCCAGGTCGGTGCGTTTTTTTATGTTTGCTTTTTTAGTGAATTTAGTGTATTCAGATTTGAAGTGAAATAGGGTGTAACGCTGGACAGGAATATTTAGTCTATATACATACTACACTAACAACTAGTCTCTCTGATGAACATATTTTACAGATAAAAAGTACATAGTAAATAAAATATAACGAAAAGGAGTCCTGAGACTTTTGTAATTCCTGAAGCTGTGGAAATCTCGACATGTCACATTTCTTCTGTACATGCGTGGGCTTTCTTGAATATATCTGCGTCAGGGTGTGTATGACAGACTATACAGATACGTGCATGCATGTGTCAGGACGGACTAATATTAGTTTTATAGTGCTGGCTCGCTGATACACCATGATGTACTTTGACTAGGATACTTGTATCAGTCACTGTGTATTGTTACCGAGTCGACCGGTCCTGGCTATATGCCTTTGATGAACGCCAGACGGGGAAATAACAAGTACCGTCTTTTTGCGGTTTTTGGTGTGACACAGTCGGGGATTGAACAGCTGGCGGTTCGGTTTCAGGCAGACCCTGCATCCACTGGGCCAACTTGCCCTGTCGATCCTGATGAACAGAACGATATCCATGAACATGACATACATTTTTATTTCAAAATTCATGCAGAATGCAAATTCATAATCAGGGATGCAAATGTTTGTGAAACACTTTTATCATGGCATACAAAGGATTCTGTTCCCGTTTTTTTTAATAAGCTTAAAGAGTTACTTGCTTTGTCGATCCTGATGAACAGAACGATATTCATGAACTTGACATACATTTTTATTTCAAAATCCACGAGGCTGTATCGTTTCATAATCAGTGATGCAAATATAATCATATTTCAAGGAACACTTTTATCATGCCCTACAAATGATTCTGTTCCCGTTTTTAAAAGAAAAGCTTAAACAGGTACTGTGGTGTTATATAATCAGTCGTGCAGCAACCCCCATATGATTCACCATACGGGTACAATGTGTGAAGCACTTTTCTGGTGTCCCCCGCCGTGATAGTGCTAGAATATTGCTAAAAGCGGCGTAAAAGGAAATTCACTCACTCACTCAAACTGTATAATAGAATCTGCATGTAAAGCCATATATTCACAATTAGAGCCCACTGCAAACTGAAGGAACGTGGCTGAAAGAGTAAAAACAGTTTCAACATATAAAAATGGTATAAATGTGCTTCGAAGCATTTCGACGTTCAAAGTCGACAGTTGTACTTTAGTAATGGTTTCTGAGGAATGTAACAAATTTGACGGTGACGGATTTCGGCGTGTTTTAAGTCCGCGTTGGTCACCGCCTGAGCACAATGGGACACGACGCGTCTCCTCACTGTTCACCAAAACGGTCTGATTTCACGCGTGTTTTCTACCAATTTGCCCCTGACAGGCAAACCTCTTCTGGTTGACTCGCTACCCACCCACCTTAAACATCCCACAATGGCCCGGATCCTATAGCTTTGCTCAGATAATGAACCTAGGTAAAAATGAATAGGTTTCATATTTTCTGTGACAACTCCCTTGATACCCCCTTGATGTTTGCCCACAACAGAAAACAAAAGACAGTTTTGTAGATGGTGTGGGGTGATAGAGATACCGAGAGTCGTACACACCCGAGCTCCATGCGTCTGACCCCCAGGGAAGAAAATCCACCACTAGAAAAAGAGCACATTGAAGTTTAGGTGAGGCTTAGTATTGTAGGTGATTCTATTTTAAAATGAACGGGTCATGTTTTTGTTGGATAAAATATCCTCAGAAAAACAAACCACCATCATACTACAAACACAAGAAGTGCCTATAACAATATTATGTCATAACAGAACGCAAAATCAAAACAGTGGCAATCAGTCCTTGTGAAGTTGCTACGTGTTGATGTTCAGGTCTTGTAAAGGTTATATGGGTTCGTAGGGAGTGAGCGAGGTTAGTTTCTTCGCCTCCTTTAGCGATATTCCAGCAATATCACAGCGTAGAAACCAGAAATAACCTTCAAAATGAGTACCCATGTGGGGAATCGAAACCGGGTGTTCAGCATGACGAGCCAACGCCTTTACGAATGGATTAACCCACTGCCCCTGTCTGTGCCTGACAACACAGCATTCGTGCACGTTGCTGTTTGTCGATCACAAGATATAGTACGTTTCTGTGGGTCTTCCACGCCACTTAATTATTTACTTATCTAGTGTTTTACGCCAAGCAGTCCTTTCATATGTCGGGTTGTGAGTGTCCGAATTCGGATGAGGCAAAGTAGAGGTTGACAGCACGAGCAATAATTCACGTCAGGATACGTCAATGCAGTCTTCACTGGGGTAACCATCTGAACCATCGATTTTTGATGTGCAACAGACTTGTGGGTTCGGCCGATGCCTTCCCACCTGAATGACCAGTTACATACACGCACACACATACGTACGTACACTGCAAACTTGCAAGTATTTAGTCAGTAAGAAGAGATTATACATGCAGGCAGACACAGTCAAAGAAACAGATACAGACAGGTGTGTAGGTGTGTTTATGTATTAGGCCGTGTTTAAATGAAACAATATCTGACTCTGCAGAGGAACATCTGTATGGATCCCTCTACCCTCACTGAAATGGTCTGCTCTTCAAAATCACCTCGTTCCCAGAAGATATATCCAGGTGCTTTTACATTTAAAATCTGCACTAAACTCACTGCACAGATTTGCTAACAATTGCTGTCTCTTTCCGGAGTGGTGGGACGATGTACATCACACCACACGATGTTAGATAATCGCGTGTACCATTGAGTTCAAACTTGAATGAATAATGGAGGCGGCGAGATGGTGTGTCTGCATTTGGTCGCGTGACATGTCTGCCACAGGTGGAGCCCGTCAGCGTGGAGCAACGAAATCGTAGCAGCGAGCAGGACTTTTACAATGGGGTGGAGGGTTGGCGTGGTTGCTGTGTGGGGAGTGGGGAGTGGGGAGTGGGGAGGGGGGAGTTCGGTTAGTGTCCTGAAATCTCTGACATACGATCAAACACTTGAAATCAGATCGAACCGTTCAAAAGATCCGTGAAGATTCAACTTAGAATTGATTTCAGCGACCCAAACCATTTGAGTCATCTGCCTTAAGTTGTTCACACGAACTGGGTGCCGTTGTACAGAACAACCTTAGCACCAAGATTATGAAGTTAAGGTCACCTTATCGCTAAGATCGCTTTGTACAGCGGCAGCCTGGATGGCTTCAGCCGCTGAAAATGTTACGGGAAGTAGCCGTTTCTTGTCAGTTATCTCCTTGCCGAGTGCCGTTGGTCACCATCTTGTAAACACGGAAATATTGTAAACCTCTAATCGATAAGCTTTTATCAGTACATTCAACAAGGAAAATATCCTGTACACTCGTCAGCCTGGAAGCGCCGCACATGGCGTTTTTCTCTTTCGACAGTAGCGATATAATGAATTTTAATCTTGGATTTACAAGACTGATAAAATGCAAATGATGAAGCCAAGGAGGAAACAGATTACGGAGAGAAATTAAGGGAAAATGTGACAATTTATTCCAGTCCTTCTGAAATGTTGCATCTGTATGGCTACATATTATTTTTTCTCGCGAAATGGAATATCCCCTTCTTTCTGTGATGGTATAGTTCTGTACGCACCGATTTCAAGGTGATGGTAATCGAATTTATGTTTTCTTTAGTTTAACAATTCCTAACGCTTTTTAGGGTTGTGCCACTTCTGTATTGAATCAGCGTGGTATTTCACCGTCTTTATCAATATTCCAGCAATATCACGGTTTGTGACGCCAGAAATGGGCTCCACGTGTTTTATCCATGATCTTGTTTGTGACGTATGAAAGCTTTTGTATTTTGTGCATCCATCACTCATATTTCTATGAAATCACTTTTGGTTTTGTTTTCGTGAGAATCATCTACTCGCGAGCCGCTGGACCTTGAAATCCACATCTCACCCAACCGCTGTGACCCTGGCTGACCATCTCAGTTAATAAATACTGATAAATGCCTCTTACGCTGAACAACAGCTCATTAAAACCTCCCCTCAGTTGAATTACGCTGACACAAAGACATTTATGTACGGGGCACTGTAGCACACAGAACATGTCTCAGTTGAGTTGATATTGACGCCATACCGAGCATACATCCTCGCTAATTTATTGTTGTTTCATTACGGCGTGCGTTAGATCCCATCCCGTCAATATTGTACCAGCTTGGCTTTGGCAAGGGGATGCGACGAGGTGACGACTGGAATCCGTTAGATCAGCGTTTGTTGATATTTTGATGAGAAAATAATCCCAGGTTATATGCTCTGGTTGTGGTCTTTGTAGACGCGACGAGCGCCATCAGTGACCCGCGAAAACAGGTAACGACTAGCAAGACGTTAGCGTGACTTTAGTTATATTACCATGACAACGTGCGGCATCACTAAAGCATTTTTATGTCCAAAAGGTTTATGGCATAGATGTATTTGTGCGGAAGTTATGTGTTCAGAAACACGTGCATTGCATTCAGTAAGGAAATCAGTTACCCCACACTGAGTGCTTTCCAAATTATCATTTCTTGGAAGACGACGAGTGACATAACCCATTCGTCTGCTGGAGAACTAGGTGAGAAAAATGTTTTGCTTAGGTCAACCGGCAAAATATCAGTGTATTTCTCGACAGCGCTGTGTGTATTGTTGGTTAGCGATAGCACAGATTATTTATATTTTACTGTGCATTTTATAGTGAGTGAGTGAGTATAGGTTTTACTTTTTCCGCTTTTAGCAATATTCCAGCAATATCACGACGGGGGACACCAGAAATGGGCTTCTCACATTGTACCCATGTGTGGAATCGAACTCGGGTCTTCGGTGTGACGAGGGCACGCTCCAATCACTAGACTACCCCACCGCCCCTGTATTTAAGGATTAACTATTCTGATGTCAGCAACGTAAGGGATGAAGTCAATCCAACTATGGTCCAAGCATGTTCAAGATGTACTGAACGTCCCCACGGTAGTTGGCGATCTACAGACCGATTTTACATTGCAGACCAGTTCTGTTATGGTAAATGATAGTTTTATATAATCTGTATCTGTGATATTTTAGTTGTTTTACCGTGGTATCCTTTGTTGAACCGATTTTACAATTAAACGTGATTTATTATCAATACATGACTTATTTTGGTCGCTGCATGGTTGCAATATTGCCGATGAAACTATGAAGTTTTTACTCACTCCCTCACAAAAGGATTAACCTTTGTACTGTTTTTTTCGAGTAGTTCAGTATAAAAGGCAATGCTGGTATTGGGAGTTGACTATATACAGAGTTAGATCATGAAACCGAAGATGCTGATACACTGACAACTAATGCTCTGCAAGTTTGTTTGTTGAAGACAACAATTCCAGTGACATGACAGCGGGCAAAATAAATAATCCACCAGGCCATACAAACGACACACTAAGACGCAGCGATTACTTAGCCTGACGGGCTAATTTGCATATCACGTGACCGGACTATTCTCTTGTTTGTACACAACTCGCATTTCGTAAGTAAGAATTTACTATCCCAACTCAAGCGGTTAGGCACGGTCCTCAAAATATTTTACATTGTTATATTACAGGAATGATCTTCTACAACTGCGACAGTAATGTTTATAACTATACGTATCTATGCATCAAAGGGGCTGATCCATGAGGCTTTGATGACAGCACGTTGAGCCGTGCAACCCATGTAAACAAAGGATTGCAACTCAAATCGAAATAGTGTTATACGTTTTAGGATATTTTCTCATTGAAACTAAAGTGTTCTAACAACAATGATTAATCAGGTGTGCAGACTGACAACAAATAAATGAGTTAAGAAATATGTGACGAAAGGTCACATTAAACACGGCGTTAAACAACAAATAAAAAACCCTATGCTCCAGCATAGAACTGAACTGCTGCTCTTTGCCGCAAACAGACTCAATTATTATCAATGACCGTGAGGTGGCCCATTGGCTGGTGCGTTCCCTTGTCGCCTAAGTACCGCCTTCAGTTTTCAACATGGTTCAATGTGTGAAGTCTCTTGCAGGTGTTCCAAGTCGTACCTTGCCATCAACGTGAACGCCGTGCACAGCCCATAATTACTGAACACGGCGCATACACCCGTTCAACGATTTATAAGAAATCTACTGTGAATCGCACATAAAATAACCGCCAACATGACGTTACGACAATGGTGTCACTTCCGCCCAACTGAGCTTGGACTGGAATAAGCATGGCCTAAGATTGTGATTTCAATATATCAAGGACGTTTTCACCAAGCTGCAGTAAAGTAAACTCTTTAAAGGACAATGCCGCCATGGTCAGAATTGACAGACATGATGATCATTCATGATGGACGTGAGTATTTGATACCGAAATACTGCCACGTCATCAACAATAGTAACTACTACTACTACTACTGCTGCTTACTGTTGCTACTATTACTACTACTACTACTTCTACTACTACTACTACTACTACTACTACTACTACTACTGCTGCTGCTGCTGCTGCTGCTGCTGCTTACTGTTGCTACTACTACTACTACTACTACTTCTACTACTATTACTACTCCTGCTGCTGCTGCTGCTGCTGCTTACTGCTGCTGCTACTACTACTACTACTGCTACTACTACTACTACTACTGCTGCTGCTGCTGCTTACTGCTGCTGCTACTACTACTAATGCTGCTGCTACCACTACTACTACTACTGCTACTACTACTACTAGGACACTATACTACTTCAACACAAAACATACCAAGTGCTCGTATGGCAAGGCAAAGAATGGCACAACTTGAATTATATGTTTTCAAAATACATTCCAATATTTAGACAATGCTTAGTTCAGGGGGAGGAAGCGTGTGTAGTCCCAGAAACAATACTTCCTGACATTTTGGCTCAAGTTCCAGTTTCTTTATCACCATTCTAATGAAAGGGACAATATTTCGTCTGTTTCTATTTTTTAAAAACATCTTGGTTTTCCCTTCTGTTTCGTTTTTAAACTACACGTTGCGTTGTTGAAAAGTACTTATCCGATCGTACTGAAATTGGATGGGTAAGGTTGTAATCGGTGGTATTTTATCTTGAATTAACATATTGAATTATTTAGCATCCATATTTATGATTTGATACATTGAATATCTGAATTGTATTTGTAGTAGCCACTTTGATGCACTGACAACTATCTTAACGGAATCTTAACGGAAAAGATAACCTGCTGTCATGGCAACAGACATTACGCTGATCTTCAAATGTATGTTTTTACAGAGAAATCCCTTCATTTAAGGTACGTTAACACTGACTGTTGATGTGCGAGATGCGCTGTTCCTGACATACATTATCTGATTGTCCACCCAACCTTACATGGTCACACAATGTCAGACAGGTCTACATCGTAGTTTGTCGAAAACACAGGAACAGATTTATAAATTTGGGAATTTTTTAAAAGGTAAATGCTTAAGACATGAGCTTATCCCTTAGGAATCGAATCTGACGTACCAAAAGTTGTAAACAGTTGAACCCGCACCTTAAAGTGTGCACTTCAAAGTGGACGTGGAATAGTGTCAGCGTGCCGGCGGTAGAAGCGGCCTATAAATATCCACTCATAACCCAAGGAGCACCCTGGCTTAGCTCACAATTTCAACGTTTTCGCATGTGTGAAATTGTTAGATAAAAAAATCAGACCGTTCCTACAAACAATTTCTAGCAATTTAGGATGAGTGGCAAATCCTCACGCATTTCAGCTCGTGAACAAGTGCCATCTTTCCCGTATAATCCACATACCGTCGACTATTTAGGGTCAATATAACACAGCGGCCTGCGTATTCTTGATGGTTGACCCGACAAACTAGCGCTAGAGCTGTTGGCAAATGGTGGCTGTCGATGAGCAAACTCACCATACCTCACCATCAGATCCATACCGTCTCCATTTTATGACCAACACAGTTTGCTGGAGGTTGGGAAGTCTGGGAGTCGAAGAGTTGGCGGGCAATGAAGTTCGATCTCTCACATGGGTGCTTTTTGTTTCTTTGTTTAACGTCGTACTCAGAAGGTCTGGACAATCCAGTGATTAATAGCATGAGCATCGATCTACTTGGTTGGGAACAGATGAGATGTGTAAAAACATCGGACCACCCGATCCCGTTAGTCGCTTTTTACGACAAGAATGGGTTGCTGAAGACCAGTTCTAATATGATATGGTGTGAAGAGGATGTAATGCATAAATCTAGCTGAAGTGACGTGAAAACCTATTTATCACTGCTACCTGTTCCATCCTGATCCATAGAATCAGAGTGAGTGAGGTAAACCTTTAACGTAGCGCCGTATTACTTCAGTGACATAGCGACGAGTTTACACACGTAAACAATTTATTTATTCATTTATTTATTTCACACTGAAATTTTCACATACACATTTTCATATCTCAACATTACCTATTTACGATTTAGAATACTGACTATAACAATACTATGTACAATATGAAAAAACTGATCATGACAATAATATTTACAATGGAGAAGATGGGAAACAATGGGCAAAGAGTAAGTGAGTGAGTGAGTTTAGATTTACGCCGCACTCAGCAATATTCCAGCTATATGGCGGCGGTCTGTAAATAATCGAGTCTGGACCAGACAATCCAGTGATCAACAACATGAGCATCGATCTGCGCAACTGTTAACCGATGACATGTGTCAACCAAGTCAGCGAGCCTGACCACCCGATCCCGTTAGTAGCCTCCAAAACAGGAAAACGAGGACTTCGTAATGCATATATTTATACATTTACAGTTTCTAATACAGAAAGATTTCCTTCAATTACTTACACTAGGAGTGACAGTTGATGCTGATAAACTGGGTACAGTGTGAGAAGCCCATTTCTGGTGTACCACGCCGTAATATTGCTGGAAGATTGCTAAAAGCGGCATAAAAATAAACTCTCTCATTCACTCACTACATTGATAAACAAAGTGAACATGATATTGTATCCTGTTCTGTATACAACAAAGCTGGTTAACTCGAACAGTCGCTCCGACGAGTGGACATAATTATGGTATTAATGGTGAACTGAGTGTATATTAAACAAATTAAACAGTTTCAAAGAGACGTTCACATGCTAAAGAACAACTATAAAAGTGAAATCTCCTATCAGTGATTACATGTAGCTTTACGCCACACCCAGGTATACTCTAGCTGTATGGCGGCGGTCTGAAAATAATCCTGTATGGACCGTACAATTCGCCTACCAAGAGCATGATCTACGCAGTTGGGATATATACGGTGACTTGTGTCAACCAAGTCAGCGAGCCTGGCCACCCGATCCCGTTAGTAGCCTCTTACGACAAGCATGTGTTCCTGAAGATCAATTCAGGATCTTCACAGGATACTGACATCAGTGAACAATTGTCTTCACAAACCATAAATAGTCAAGCAATAATCAGTCCTCCCAAACTATCATTTGGATCCTCCTATAATTTAACGTTTCAGAGACTGTAGTTGAGAGAAGGTCGAAAAGTTTCAATGTTCAGTATACTCCGCACTCAATGACCATCTCACACGTTTTCTGTATTAGCACAATTCTTTGCTCATTTCGTCTATAATATATAGTAACTGCCACCGACTACCAAACAGTTAGTTTCAAGAGCTAGCGTTATAAAAGTAGTTTTGTTTGTTTGTTATTTAATAAACGTCGTTTACAGTATTTAATTTCAGCAATCTGGTTTGCAGTGTGTCAAACACAAAAAAAACCCCAAAACACCCAAAATGGCGCCGTTCATCACGTGTCGATTTCCGTCACGTCATATACACTGACGTAACGCCTTCGTAATCACTTTGAATTTATTACCTGTTTAACACAAGCTGACACACTTTCAAATGGCATACCTGGCTTTATGTTGTGTTCTAGTTATATGCGGTGTCAGTTGCATGTAGATAAAAGCCAAAAATCCTCGCACCGAACACCGGCGTGGATAGGCCCAAGGCAGTTTGATGAGAACAAAGTGCAACACAGACAGTATCTAAGTTTCGGCCATATGTTGCATTATTAAACAAACCAAAGTAGCAAAAATTTTATTTAATGCGTTTAATTTGCAAATTAGTGTATCTCCGCTTTGGACGAATGAACAATTACACTGGACTTGTTGAGTGAGAACTGATTTATCATAAAAGTGCAAACGATTCATACAGTACGCTGTTCAAAACTGTTTTGTTCCCAGCCATCGGTGAAATATATCATAAAATATCGTCTCCGTAATTACATTTGAATTCCTTGGAAAAAATCCCAACAATAACATGTTAATGGACTGATTTGAATTACAAACGACAATGACAAGAGAACTACATGGGGACTAATCAGCCACAAATTGTAATTAGACTAGTTTAAATCTCATGGAATATAGATTTGAATTATAATGCACTGCAACCAGTTTTGCGTGGTGTAGAATCAGATTTAATCTGTGAACAAAATATACAACGAGGACAATACATGCTCAAACTATAGAGGTGTCTCAGATGGTGCACAAGGTCGAATAATAGAACGCAACTAAAAATTGCTGAAGCGCGTTAGGGACGATTAATTAGGATGGGTTTGGCGGATTACGGGATGCAAATGAACTCACTTCCACAATGCTTCACACAACCACTATCAGTATGTATAAATTGTATGACATTGTAGGCATGTATGTTAATTGTGTGAAATAGACGGTGCAAATGATTTTACATAATATATTTCTCATTATACGAGACACTGAATTCATGCAAATTGAATGCACGCGTGTGTTGTGCATGTGGAAGGTGAGTTTGGGTCTAGTTGGATTTAGGGACATGTAAGGGAGAGAGAGAGAGAACATGTGTTTGTGTGGCTGCTTGTGCTAGCCCACACGATAGTGCCAGCTCACTGAGATACCATGCGTTTTAGTTAAACATGAATACCCTACTCAGACTCCTAGTTGACAAGCACTTGTCGTATCCATTAATGCCGAGCGCCAGACGGGGGCCAGTAAGTGCCATATTCTAACGAGTTATTGGTATGACGTGGCCAGAGATCGAACTCGCGACCTTCCGTTCTCCGGGCGATCACTATAACCGCTACACCAAGCAGACGGTCGATTTGTAAGTAAGGTAAATGTACGGTGCGTCGGGTGTTTCAATACCAGTATATTAATGAATAGACAATTATGAAAGCACACCATACACAAATACATGTTCATTAGAGTTTGCTTGTCATTATGTCATGATCACATACGCCAAAGTACACACATACACACATACTTTCACTGATCATACACATAAGCTGATTATTACATTCAAATATACACCATGACCACATTGAAACACATACCCCCATAATCACAGACATACCAATCCATGATCACGCAGACACACACAAACAGTCAATCACAGGTACACACATACGCCCATGTTCTCTCTCACAGACACACATCCATGGTCACACACAAATACACATGGTCACACAGACACAAATACGCCCATAATCACAGGCATATAAAATCCAAAATCAAACAGATATACACACAAATCCATGATCACACATAGGTACAATACAAATAAACAATGACACATATACACATGATCACAGACACATACATACGACCATGGCATCACACAGACACACACACCCATGGTCACACACATACGCACATCGTCACACAGACACAGATACGCCCCTAATCACAGGCAGGCATACAAAATCATACATACACACATACAAATCCATAATCACGCATACACATATACAAATCCACGATCACACATACATACATACATACATACATACATACATACATACATACATACGTACATACGTACATACGTACATACGTACATACGTACATACATACATACATACATACATACATACACACACATACATACATACATACAAATCCACGATCAAACACATGTGCATACAAATCGATGATTTCACGCGAATTAGCTCACGCACAGATACACATGAATCCATAATCACACACAGGCACACATTAATCCATACTATTACGCACGCACACACATACACACATAGAGATCCATACTGACACAGACACACAAATCCATGATCACAGACACACAAATCCATCATCCACCAACGACCACACTCACGTATACCTGAACACATACACAAAGACACACAAAATTCTTTGACCACTGATGCACACGTTTACGCGTGCACGCACATAATTCGGCCTTGCCACGTGTGTGATGAACAGGCCATTTAACAAATGCTTATAATACTTCAACGGCTGGTCAGTAGCTGTGTCCACTTAGAGTCATGGGGGTCCATATCACTGACCAGCAGTTGCCCTACTCTCCGTAGTAAAACAAAGTCAGATTACCATCCACTTGACTGGCCGTGAAAATAGGATTCTATCTCCAACTTTATGACCAGAAATTAATCGATACATGGTAATTTGCAAATAAAAATAATGTGTACTTTATTCAAGATGTCGCCAGTTCGCTTGAATTCTTTTCAAAACATCAGGCTATAAAAATCAATGTATCTAATTTCATTTTCCGTTGGTCGCATAAACTTTTGTTACGAGATGCCCCTAAACAGACCATTTGGCCGAAGCCCGAGTCCACTGGTGTTTTCATATGCACCTGGCTAGCCCACGGCGCCGAGTAAAAAAATTGTCGCCCATTTTGACAAGGTGCAATCAGGTCCTCAAAATATTTAGATCAAACTGTTGGCCAAAAATCCTCCTGTATAACCAAAGCCAAAAAGGATTTACGTCAACAATTGGCGACGTAAGCTGAAAGACCTTTATAATCATTGTAGTGATCAAGTTGACATCCAACACCAGATATATAATAGCGAGGGCGTGAAACTACCCGCGTGATGTTCGACAGGAAGAGAATGGGTACTCGCGTGCTACACTATATGCGTCGAAAGAGTTGTCTCCCGGCAGCTGCCTGTTATGATGACAACCTGCCAGACAGTGCCTAGCTTAAAGGATTGGCAAACTTATTCATCGTAACATTAACTTTTTACGAGGTCTGCTGTGATGTTTAACATTGCCTGTGGCGGGAGCAAGCCCTCTTTAGCCCTGTCGCCGGACAGGCCTTACTTCCTGATTCATTTGTTCGCAATTATCATTCCCTTGTATGGTTTAATCATTAGGATTTCTTTTCTTACCGAATGTTAATAAGAGACTACCTGAATGGCAACTGTCATTGGACATGATGTGACCCAGGGCGGACGTGAGGCTGACCAGGACACACCGATGGTTATCACAGACCCTGAAAGGACAACACAAACGGTCTTTTCTTTGGGGAGATTGTTGATGAATGGAAGTCCGTGGTAACTGGGGCAATCTTTTCCAATTACTTTTTAGCATTTTTGAAAAAAAAAGAAAATATTTTGGGCATTGTTTGGCTCTTTTGACATATTATGCTACAAGTTGGATGAATTCGGTGTCATTTTCTGGTATTATTTAAATATTATTTAGATATATAGGCTTTAGTGTATGTGACACATAATATTTCGTTATGATGTCATTAGATGATATATACACAATATTTTCAATTATGTTTTACCGTACAATTCATGTTGTCATGTTTTCATAGGTTTCACATGTCTCATGGGTTTCATAACGAATCATAACACAGTGGAAGCTGTCTAAACCGGCACTCATTGGGACTGAAGAAATCATCCGCTTTAGACAATGTGCTGGATTGTACAGTTGATGGTAAGTGTTCAAGGCACAGGCGTGACTGAGATTTTCAGCCAGTGTTGACAACTTGCCGGATCAGACAAATGCCAATTTTGACAGCTTCCACTGTATACAAGTATTTACTTGAAATAACCAATTATGATTAGTTCTGCATTAACTAAATACGATTAGGCATATACACTTCACGATGACATTAACTGAGAAACAGGTTGAGCGGTTTAGAATACTGTGGCACGATGTATATTTCGATAGTTCAATATTACTTCGGTGACTCATCTAACATTCTACATACGTCATTTCATTTTATAAAACCTCTCTGCCATAATAAAAATATACTTCTGAAGCATGTTTTGTATATAATCCCACATTTAAAACATATTTTGTGTCATTTTTATAAACTTTTATGAATGAATGTTGTGTTTCACGGAAAAGAAAAACGGGATTAAACAAAACACAGAATTTCGAAATAATGAGCCGAGGTGTAGTTTACAATATCATCCAATAAAACGCGAGTTTAGAGAAAACATATATTTTCGTTTTCTATGCCGTACTGATATAATCTGCTTGATCAGAAAATCCAGAAACTCTTTTCCATGGCTGTAGTTTGAACACGTGCAACCAGTTAGAAGAGCCATCTGTGCAAAAAGCTTACAACAGTTAAAATGTCGAAATGCCATTGTCTAAGTCGTTGAGATTTGATTGCCAATTCGCAATTATTCCCCGACCCACAAATTACAGTAACACAACTCAGCAACAAAAATTGTTAAAAAACAGAAACTCCGACTTCCAACCACACGAGGTGAAATACAAGTAACGTGACTTTTTAGAATGAACATATTCCTTGCTTCGGTAACCACGGAAAATATTTCTACGCTTGAGTTGGGATGTTTCTGTGACAAAAACTTGGAGGGAGAGAAAGAAGTAGGGTTACATTGTGTTTATAATTACAGTGTGGAGACAGGAACGTGTGTTGCAAAGGGACTCCGAGAGACGACTAAATCTTAACTCACAACAGATCTCGCAACAGGGCAATGTTCGGGTCTGTTGAGAATAAACATTATTCACCTGATACATATATTATAAAGAAATCTGTTGAATCAGTGCAGTTTTGCTAAACAATAGTTATAAGGCTGCAATAAATTTGGGACCGGTAATAAATTCATATTTTGTGTGTGTATGTGTTCATTGGAAAAGTAATTAGTTTGTAATTATCCCCTCGTCGCAAAGAAAATTGAATATTATGTATTTATACGTTTAAGTAAGTCCTTGTTTAATATCGGAGTTACTTTGAAGATACATTTATGTAGCTATTGCATGCATAACAAAAGCATTTTATTCTTTTTTATATATTAGTATTACTTTGTTTCTTTCTATGGCAACTGTATTTATAACAAACTTACAGAAAAAACGCAGTTTTTTTTCAGTTTAAGATTCTATTGACTAAGTGGGTAAAGAATATGAGAATGACAAATTGAGTATGAATTTGAAAAATTAAATATTCCCTAAATTCAGTGGTATCCCAGGTGGTATTCAGGTGCACGGTCATATCATGAACAACAAAGTAACCCTTCACCACTCTCCAAACATAGCCACCCCTCTTACACAAGTAACTAACCCTCTCCACAAATCGCCACCCTCCTACACAAGTACCCAGCCCTCTTCACCAATCCCCACATCTCTTACACGAGTCTCTTCCCCTCTTCATCCACCCCGTCCCCTCTCCAGCCTGTAGAAGTAGTATTGTGCGGTACACCGGAACACTGACCAAGGTTTACCTCCCTTTCATGTCATGCTTGCAGCTGTTACACAGGCAATTAGGCTATTTTGGTCAGTATGAAAATTAATAACTCAAATAAAGTATTGACGTGGACTACAGAATAAACAGCAGCTGAATGTTAAAGCGGACACATGTAAGTACACCACGCGGAGAGTACACACCATGAAAACATAATCGATAGAGCGGTCGTGATCAGACCGAAGAGGGCTAAATGATGATGAAGAACTCTACAAAATGCAGCTTCAAATGCAATGAACATTATAACGACAGTAATTCCACTGGTAACACGTGGAATAATGGTATTGACGAAATATGTGAAATCATTGTCCAGAAGGACGAACATTTGGCAGCATGTTACAACGGAATTATTGATGTCATATCAAGGGCCTCCGGCAAAAACACCGAATTAACAAGGTGGAAATCACGCGACGTGCTTTAAAGACCCTATCGATGATGCGTGTCATTCTGTTGAATGGCGCATTGATAATAATACACACTGAGAGAATTCAATAGGATCTCTCTCTCTCTCTCTCACACACACACACACACCTCTGGGACTTTCTGTTTATTTATATACTCATACTGAAACACCCGACACACCGTACATTTCCCTCATTAACACATCGGCCGTCTCCGTGGTGTAGTGGTCGCAGTGATCGCCCGGAGAACAGAAGGTCGCGGGTTCGATCTCCGGCCGCGTCATACCAAAAAGGCGTTAATTTGCCCCTGCTCGGATACAACGAGGACTAGTCGACTCGGAGTCAGTACAATGTTTCTGGGTTGTATCCATGTTAATGGCATGCGGCTTGGTATCTCAGTGAGCTATCACTATCGTCTAGGCTAGTTCAAGCAGCCACACAAACACATGCACGCACGTCATAAATATTCCTTTGGACGACGTTAAACCCTATTTCACCTCACTAACAAACCATACGTCTTACACTCACGTATCGTACATGAACCCAATCCAATGCAGCCTCCAAATATACGCACGCGCACGCGCACACCCACACCCACACCCCCTTTCACCTGTAACCAATTCAACCCCTCCCCCCTTCTCCCTCCCACCTCTCTATAATATATAGATTTCAGTAGGATAAAGACTACTCTCTCTCTCTCTCACCGTGTGTACGATACGAGTTACTATCTTGGCTGGAACATTAATAATATATATTATAATTGATAGGTACAAATCCCTCTCTCTAATATGTACAGAAAACAAAAGGCTAAAGGTTACTCTCTCTCTCTCTCTCTCAGTGTATATGATACGAGTTATTAAGGTGGTACTCTCCCTCTCAAACAAAGAAGTAGATCTATCTGCCCCTAATAAATCTCACCCTCTCTGTCTTACAAGCACGCACACGCACACCAATCCAGCAATTTGGTTGTTGAAGGTCGACTCTCATCCCATTATTCATTCAGCCAATATTATCTATATATATATGCAAAAAATTAGAAGATTCAGTTTGTGTTGTTGACCAAGTGAACTGGAGCAGGTAAAACATAGTTATTTTAGATATAACGACCTCCACGAACGCCGTCATGCTAGTGGATTTCTATTCACTGCATCCCTGGCAATCAGCCGCATTAATTACAACACAGTTTGACACAACAATTCTGCTTTATTTACATGGATATGAGAACAGTTTGAATTCATTGAAAAATGTTTATCCTGAGCCGGGTTTATTATTTTACAATTATCAAATTCTTCAGTTTTGTATTTTCAGTAAACAGATTCTGATGTGCTGTGGACTGAAATTTAACAGAAGTCACAGGTATTCAGATAGCTAGGAGCATAATTATCGTGACTGGAATGGTATATGAGGCATATGAAATTGTAAAGCAAAATCTATTCAAAAGTACATTAAAAATCATGTTGTCCGTGATAACACACCAAAGCGGGATACCTGCAGGTCGAGTCCTTTGTCGTCGCTGTCGTTGTAACACAATTGACAATAATGTAAAAGTGATGTTGATGTGTATTTCTCATTTTTTAAGGTTCGGCTGTCGCACGATTTCGCCAATTATTAAGTCGTTGAAATAAATGAGGAATGTTCGCTCATTATTACGTCGTTGAAATAAATGAGGAATGTTCGCATTTGGTGTATCACTGAATTATGTTATTGAAACATGATATAACTCTAACATAATCGACAATTAATTTTCATATTCAAAACCCCCGTATTTGTTCTTTCAGATTGTATTTTCGTATCAGACTAATACATAGGAAAATATAAAAACATCATTGTGTCATTATTTAAATAGATGTCATGGCCCATAGGTTCCACTCTCCCTTCTGCTGCCAGACACGTTACGGTCTGAAAACGTTTGCAATAGTTTGGTCTAAACCAATTTTCAAGTATATCTCCATTGTCTTGGCAGTTTAGAAGCAAGTAAATACTACGAGCAGTCATGTTACCACAGCGCTATGTGGGAATCGATTGCGAAGCGCAATTGTTACGAAAAACAAACAAAGAAACAAATTAAAGAAATTTCAATGGTTAAAAGGAGTATTTTCTTGAAACCAAACCAGTTTACTAAACTTAGTAAATTTATTGAATTTAAAATCATAGCAAAACATTTACTTCCCTAACATAAATATAATCAATACCAAGCTGTCACACCATTGTTTCAACCAGTTCCCACTTCAGCTTCTCTGAATGTGTTGAAATTAATAATGATCATAATGTTCTTATGTAATATAACTCATTAATACATTTCTTACCAAATAACGTGGTCGGGTAGCCTTGTGGTTATAGTGTTCGCACGTCCGTGTAAGATGAGGTTCCACCCCCAAAGAAGGTGCAACTGACGTCTGACTATATTACAAGGTCATAGCCCCAAGCCAAATTAAAACACACACGCACACCCAAAAAAGAAACCACAAAACAAAACCAACCAACCAACAAAAAAAAAAAATAAATATAAAATAAAACAAAAACAAAAACAAAACCAATATAGCAACAAAAACCAAACCAAAACAAACAAAAACAAAACAAAAACGCAAAACACACACACACAAGCCAAACAAAAAAACCCACAAAAACAAAAAAAACAAAACAAAACAAAGCAAAAAAACCCCCAAAAAACCAAAACAAAACAAAACAAAAAAAACCCCCAAAAACAAACCAAAACCAAAACAAACAAGCAGAAAAACCAAAAACCAAATAAAAACCAAAACGCCTCATTTAAACAGCCACTCATGCATATCAGACATCAGTTCTTTCCTTCAGCAAAGCTTATACGAACTTTTACTTTTTTCAACTTTGTAGTTACAGCTTTGTGCCACTCTAAACCCTGATTCAGGAAACTCTGCAAAAGGTCGTGTGCACATATGGAATTCTCCGACATACTGAATAAATGTAATAGGGTTAGATAGAAGCGAGCCCGGCAAATGAACCAAGGGACGCTTCCACGCAGCTAATAAACCCCCACTAATCAATCCGTCGACACCATAAATATTTTCTTGTTTCAATTTGAAATAACTTTGCCGGGAATAAATTAAGGTCAATGGTGGATAACGACGAAAGTTGCCCTTCTAAGACTCATCTTGCTTGTGACTTATTGATTCGCCACCGCCAGACGTTGTTTTAAACACACGTGGCCGGACTCCTTTGCAAACCGCGGATATGTATGGCCATCTGAAATTGACATGGGCTATTCTGTACTTGGAATGTCGATTTCAGAAATCCGCTACTCATCATTATCTTTTATGACGGTACAAGCTGACGCCCCGGACTGCTTGAAGAATAAAGCACATTCTATCTCTCTCCATCCTGTATTTATTCATAGACCGATGGCCTTTCTATTTGGCGTAAAATCATCAGTCGACTTGGGCTCAATATCGAATTGTTCGCCATCGTTTCCAGATTAGCTCGTCATTGCCTCCACTACATGGCATTTAACCCTGCAGCCAAGACGGGCGAGTTTCGCAGCTGGTTGTATGCAAATTCCGGACCGGGCTACCGGAGTGGAAATTTAATAAAGGATCATCACACGGGTGATAAAAGAGCCGTTAAGAAAATTAACTTCTTTATTAGAGCTATTGTAACGATCGGCGAGTGTTTATGACGCGACAAGAGGCGATATTGTCTAAATGACTTCCAAATTGGACGAATGACACCAAAATCAATCACAGATTCCCCCCTCATTCTCTGCGAGCCAATATTCTGCGTCGCGGAACTGACACGAGCATTACTAAATAACGGATCGGCTACTGAACGAATCCGGAATGTCGATAAAAGGAAATTGTCTCAATTGAAGCGTTCTTGTTATCATTTGTTCTGTAATTTTCTTATTGCATGCGGCTATAATCTAATTTGCCACGATAAGCGTCTCTCATCGTTTGATTTTAAGCCAATATTGAAGACGAAAGATTAATCGAATTTCTCATATTTCCCCAGCCAGAATATATTGCAAAATATTGGGCACCTCTCATAGTGAGCAATATGCACTCTTTTGAATAACAAAAACAAAACGAGGAGATGTGAGTGAGTAATTAGAAGTGAAGAAGTTTAAACAGTGATGTTATGACATGTATTTGAGTGAGCATTAAGCCTCCCGCCTCAAGCATATTGTCAAATCAGCTTGACTCAATAACGGCAATATCTGTGGGGGTCATATTCAGTGTGGCGCGTTTTGATTCTCAATTTCGCACTGTCATACTGTCATATAATAGATTTGTTTCTTCTGGAATATTTAATAAAATAAAAGAAAAATCAAATATTAAACCTCTTTCTTTTTTATATTAATTTTCAGGCGTGATTGATAAAAAGATCATGACATTATTTCATCAATTGAAAATTTATTTCAATGTGGTTATTCAGAGGTGAATTAAATAAAGGACTATTGAAATACTGAACGTATTAGTTTTCAGAGATGTCAGTTTATAGCAATACGGTATTATCTCCTAATGACAAATGAATCGTAAGCCATAGTTCGCCATTTTCAGAACAATGTTCTAAAGAAAAGAAACACCTAAATCTTATAATTATTTTCGATTGCTTTCGAATGTTTAAAAATCGTGACCATTTATCGAGTGTTTGTGCTGATCACACATGAAATGGCAATAAGCGAGAGTGACAATAAGCTGTGGACATAAAATTACGTTTTTCGCTATTAGATGGGTTTTATTAAGAATTGTGTGAAATTCTTTTGGCCTGTTTTTTAAATATGCAAGTTTGACTGCTAACTTGTTGCAGTACACTGAAAGGATGACGAAGGACCATTGTTATCGATCAATCAGACGGGGAAACATAAAAACGGCATCGTGCCACTTTTTGAATTCCACGGTTTTTTCAATTATTTATTTACAAATAGATTTTGGCAATGTTCCACTGAATTGGCTGAAGAACCAACTGAACTATGTATAATGTGATTTGGGATTCACCGACACACTCTGATAATTTCATAATTCTTTAGAATAGAAGTCAATTTAAATAAAACTAAAATTATCTTATTTGTGTTTCGTTGAGACGGAAATTTGAAAAGCTGCGAAAAGGTTTTTGAAATGAGGCAGAATTGTTGTTAATTAATATAAGTATTTTGGAACGGTTTTCTCTCATAAATTGCATAAAGGGCACACCATTCAGTCGTCTTACAACTCAAACAAAGTAATCAGATTTACCAGCTATTATGACGAGAAAAATACTTATCATTCCAAGATTCCAAAATATATGACCGTGTTATTGATCGGGCTTCATGTGACTGAAGTTTGAATGGTATCATGAACCCAAAGATTTGTAAATATCCTTCCGCAAAAGGTTATATGCCGCCAGCCAGAAAACAGCATGTAATGCAGTGCATGTAGTGATTAAACCAGTGTAGAACACAGGACGTCAATAAATTAACAGGTGACATTCAGCAATGCAAAAAGAACCATAGTTCATAAATTATGTGCAACAATTTGAATTGGGATGTTGAGTTTTGAACATACAAATAGATTCCCCACTATGAACGATTCTAAGAATTCTCAGAATACTACAAAGCTGAATTCCACATAAACAACTGTTTCCAAGTTAGTCTGAATTGACGTCTCTTATGATTTTAACACAGAGATTGTATGCAAGTGATCATCTTGTCCTTCATAATTTACATGCAGAATCGTCCATAAATTAATACGTCACTTATTACATTTTGAATGGAATTATTTTACTGCAGTATGCCTGATTTACCATTATATATCATTTTATTATTATCCGGGACTGATTACTTAAAACTAAACGTCTGGCTAATTCTACCATCAATTTTGGAATGCTTGATTCTGACTGGTTAGTACGTGTATAGGATCGGAACATACACATCTGATTACAACAGCCGATTTCCTGTCTTTCCTGTGGAACATTAGCTTTACAGTATAAAATTGTTTATTAACTGGCTAAATGCATGTACATACGGCTCATTCTTGCAATCAAGCTGTATGGGTATCACCATTTCATGTTCATGCCTGTGTTTACGTTGTACATTATAATCGAAACTTGTACCTCTAGTGCCACAGAATGCGACTGCTGTCTAAATAAAGTTCAGATAAGTTCAGAATAGCAATTTTCGTTACGAGTCTGTTAGATGATATAAAATGTAGATTTTCAGAAACTAGAACATTCAAGTGGTAACATTCATATATGTGGTAAAACATGCTGATAAGATGTTTGCTTAAAACCCTCTCAAAACACTGAACTCAAAATACTGTACCTTAACTCGCTAACGTTGTAATATATCAAAGACTAAATGCCTCGGTTCCAAATTACAATGAGATCCATTCCAAATTACAATGAGGTTCGTCACCTGCTGTGGAATTATTCTTAATATATATCTTAATTTGAGCATTACCTTTGGTGCTGTGATGAGCATGAAATGAAGATCAACGACAAAATTTGGCGAGGCTCACACGGACTTTACAAGCTAACAAACAGGGACCGTTCGTTTGATAGTAGAATTTGATATTCGAAACACTGGTCTACCATGGAAACTTGAAGTGTGTAGCCAAACATTTACGTTGTCAAAATCAAACGCGTTTCTTCTTACACGTTACATTTCCAGGTTTTTTTTGTTAGAAAGTTGTCGGAAAGCGTGGATCTCGCAGTGATAAATTAATATTTACTTATGGTATCAGCACAATATACACTTTCGGAGCAGGTCTTTGTGAGAAGAAGAAATTGATCGATTTTTGTAAATGAAAACATCATCGTAGACGGAGAGTGTTATAGTGTCTTTACATCAGTCGGGGCCATTTCCCAATAAACATATTTTGCGTCGCGTTTAGAGGCCGGATTCTCGAGTCGTTTGAAAATTCGAGTTGTTTGTCAATGTACACTACATAATCCCCCAAACTCACCAAAGCCGCTAACATCTGATGACGTATGATTATTTCGTAGAAATATTTAAATCATTAAAAATGCTTCTAAATCATTAGAAATAAAACAAACACGAAAAGAAACAGGTTCCTGTCGGATGTAAGTTCACCATCATAGTTTGAAGAACAAGGGGGTATTTTTTTACCTGGTCTCATTCTTTTAAGAAATAAATAAAATATCATTAATACCTCATATATTTTCAACATTACACAATATCAACATTTGTTGTTCAGAAAATGTGTTCTATTCCATTATTTACCGAACCAGAACTTATGTATATTCACGACGGTAATATAAAAATTAATGCGCATTTTAAACATCGTCTATGTCAGATCAAAGAAAATTAATGAAGCTGTATTAGCTATGATAAAGCGTATAAACTATTCAATACTGATATCACAATCTTACATAATAATTAAGTCACGCAGTTCACTCATGTGCAACAGTATTTTTCAGAATTCTAACATTCTCTTTGCATGATACATTTCACTACCAGCTACCTTCATTAATCTTGTTTCTTTCCCACGCTAACGTTACATCTCATACTTACACCTGTTAAAATAGTTCTTAGTTACCTGGCGGCGCCTTTGATGTTCGTCGATTACAGGTGACACTATACCTATGAAACTACGCCTCCGCTGCTTAAAACATGATACCCCTATTAGATGAGCAGCGTTCATCGTCTTCCCCTTTGTACAACAGGACGTCCTGTATACTCATGTTTTTGTTGCTTGTAGTATCCAATCCTACAGAATGTAGCCGCATACACCCTCTATATCCTGTAGACCCGCGTTAGTCCTGGGAAACATGAAGATAAAGGTGGGAAACGTTTATTTTAAGTTGTAAATTACTGAATGGATTTGACTGTAATGTCTTCTTAATCGTGTTTGGTCCTCCTATATCCTTTCAGTGTTAATTTCAAAGTCACACTTTTAGTACCCATTTGTTTATACAATCTCCTTGCTGTTCTTTACCGTGATAAGGATTTACTTTATGTGAACGTACCTATTTGCCGTATAGCATTACGCAGCGAAATAAGTACTACACTAGATTTGGTGTTCACGTTGCTCTGAACGCTATTACACTTCTGTAATGATGATAGAGATGATGATGATGATGATGATGATGATGATGGTGACGATGATGATGATAAAAATAATAAAAATAGTTAGAGTATAAAGACAATTTAGAACCTTACCCCAAGGATTTTGAATTCATCGAATGTATTTTCCCCTCCAAGCAATTTATGGAAGTCTTTAATGGATTGCTGATCCAGTCGTTTTCAGATTTGTTATGGCAGGGGCTGGCACTGACATCAGAACATCACCCTATTTCTATAAGAAGAGACATATTTCATGACGCTTCTTTTAGTTCTTAGGCGTTCAGTTTGTAACTAAATCAATCTTTGCTCAATCTAGGAGGAATGTCATTATCCGGCATCTCCGTTCTACAGGTCACCAGCTCCCCTTTTACACGGATGATATTGAATATCTTGTCAAGGGAGAATTCATATTGAAAGTCAGATTCGTCTTGACGAGCCCCTTTCCACTGACTTTTCAATGTCCTTCGGATTTTTCGTCATCTGAAAGCAGGCAAGGTAGATAAGGGAGGACCAGTCAGGTTTAACAGGTGGAGGAGGTACTGACTATGTCATTGAAGGCCTACCGTGTTTCTCCTTTATAATTCCCCTATAAAGGTGAACCCCTGGCAGAATACAGATGTATACTATAGAAGCAACCAAACTCTTTCCAGATCCAAGCACTGTTTCAACAAGCAAAGCCACAAATACTTACATCGTGTCAGTGCAACCATATTCTATTGGTGATGTGTGGACGAGGCGATCCTGTCACGACGAATTGTGGGGGAACTTTAGATAACAAAACCCTCACATTTCTCTCAATCGCATACATTTATCATTTTTAATCACCACAGAATTGTTTTGTGCGATTGTATAAATATGTAGAGTGAACCTCTTGTGAACCATGATAATGGCTTTCGACGTATATATACTTGGTAGTCCGTGGTTGTTAAAAGAGTTAAAGTGTTGGACATGCAATCCACAGGAAGAATGAGTTTGTTGATGGCTGTATGCTGCTGGAAGGAACAGAGATAAGTGCCAACCGAGAGACGTGCCATGCCAAATTGGCACACATTCACATACTTCGCTCTCTGAAAGACTATCGAGTTTATGTGCAGTGTATTGGCAGAAACACGCGACATAATGGTGTGACTTGAATCTTCCATTACTGTCTGTCTTTTTGGGTTTGAATGAACTCTTGATACGCACGGTCCAGATTAAGTGGAGGACGTCTTGGAAAATCGTTATGATAACAAAATTTGTAAAAGGGTCGTATGCAGTCTTAGATGCCTTTAGAGCGATAAACCGTTCCTGACGAAACTAATGAACTTCTTTATATCACTGTATGTTTTCGTCGGGTGATAACTTTCGTAAAGTGATTAACAACATTCAGAGAGAAATTGCACATATGATACCCTTGTTCATGAAATGACATACTCGCATACAGTACCAAGGTAAGCCTTATGTTTGCCTGTAAATAATGACAAGTTATTAATAATTTCCGGTTATAAGACATCGGTCTTTTAATAATCGATCAATGATTAACAACACCGATCTACGCATTTGAGATACGATGCCAACCAACTCAGCGTGCTCGACCACCCTACCTTATTATTATTATCATTATTAGAGGATATTTATATAGCGCACACATCCACGCACCTAGTGCTTGCTCAAGGCGCTGTTATATGGTTCCCTCGATCATTGGATGTCAGTCTCAACGTCACATCGTATTATCTGTCTCAACTCCTTAGGGAGTATACAACTCTTGCTGTCTTTCTTCAGATGAATATGAGTTGAGATGACCAAGTCCTAGCATTATCATGACGGGTCGGATGCTCAAAGTGCGACATTATCGACCCGGTTAATGTGCACTTAGTGTGTCTTTTTATTTGCAGCTGCTGCGAGGTGCTAGAAGGTGGTTATGCATCTTATCTTGCCATGTATCGCAAACGGACATCGGGAGGGTTGTCGGAATAGTGGAAAACATTTGTTGTACTGTTATCATTTACATGTGAGTGATAGTTGTTGTTCAGTGCCACAACTGAATAACTGAACTGTTTCAAAGGATCTAAATAATATGACATGTATCAACGTACAGATCGTTGGGGTACGAGGACACCCAATAGTCCTCCAAATGGCTCACCCCAACAAGCCGACCCTAATGTCTGTCGACTCTCACGACAAGCACGATGTTCCTTGGCTCTTTTTCGCAACGCGCATTTAGTCACCTTTCATCTCACTATCGGTGTTTCAGTATGGCACTTACTATAGACGTGACGCTGAACTCGCAAAGAGGAACGAAGTCATTACCCAATATTGATCAGGAACCAACTCAGAAGTCATTGGCCTTGACTATTCCAAAACACAAATGCTCAGAATCGTGACATTTAGTGATTCGATAAAGACAATTTTGACAACCAGGGACCGTCTGCGAGAAGGGGGAATTAGACAAGTAGTTGTCCCTACAGTGAGACATTTACAGTCATGGACTCTGGGAAATGACGGCGAGCTTTGTTCCGAGCTAAAGCAAGGTTTGTCAGTTTGACGTTGAAATGAACTTTTTGTACCGAACTGCGCTTGACAGGTCGACAGATTCGTTGGAGAAATTGTGATATGGGGGAGCCATATTGTACACATTCAAATACCTCACATGCTGCTGTTTTAGAGATATTTGGGAGCAAACAGGTTCATCGATCAAATTCTTCAACGTCACCTTCTTCGCTGACACAGTTGTGTCACTGTTGACGTCCTCCATAACGTGAACATCAGCCTTCCAGATCAGAGGGTAACCTAGTGGTTAAAGCGTCCCCACGGGGTTTGAATCCCCACATGGGTAAATGTGTGAAGCCCATTACTGATGTCCCCCCGCCGTGATTCTGCTGGAATATTGCTGAAAGCAGCGTTAAACCATCCTCACTCACTCACTCCAGATCTCCGGACATCTATGTATCTATGTAACTAGGTACACGTGTACGTCGCAGTCAGCACTACCTCAGAGACTTGTGCAGCTGGCCAACGCATCGTAGGAAGATTTGAAGAGACCCGAACCATACCGAATCCACGCTTTGAAGTCGCTTCTGTCAAGAAAGCGCAGAACAGTGATAACGGCTCACGCTGGTCGCAAAATCTACTGATAGGAACGCGTTTTGTAACAGGACAATCAGTATTGCTATTATGTCTGCAGAATATGTGAGTATAGCCATGCTAACTTCAATCCTTGTATCAGCAGTTTGAATGCAATATGCCAGTTTAATTGAAACACATTAACATGTTCAAAGTCATCAAGTGCTTTTCCTTTTTACAAGATTATACCAAGAGTACTGTTGTTTTTTACCAGATGGTTAATGCTATCGTGTTTTCGTGTATAAAACTTGCGTCTCAAAGTCAGTGTATGTCGGCACCTTTTGACAGGGATACATTGATGGTGTGTGCAATCCGAATGGACAACGGTGCATGACTGGCATCCTAGAGCGGGTTGTTGTACCACCTTTCACTGACCATCCTCCGAACACAAGGCGCGTCACAATAGACGATAATGTTAGGCAACATCTGGGCCAGCCATATGGGTGGCATTATATGTCCAGTACCAAATGTATATGGCGTATTATGGTAAATGATATGGTAATAGTTTATTTTTAATAATTGAGAAGAACACTATTTAGATCAAGTACTTAACCCTAACCTCCCACTTTGCTTTAAGTCTTGAAAATGTAAGGAAAGGATGGTCATTGCAAATATATGTTATGTGTATTATTAATATTTGGAACCAGTTAAATATAATCAAATTAGGGTAGTTTCACACTTTGTAGTGAATCAATACAAGTTTGGATATCATTCTCAGACCATCACCTTCATTTCTCGCATTAAATTCATTCTCTTTGTTTTGTCTTTCATGTCATTCCATATGAATTTAAAAAAAATATATTGTTCGATTTTGCTACGAAATTATTCGGAGGATTGTGGAGAGAGTACGTGAACTATACATACATAAATTCATACACACACACACACACACACACACACACACACACACATACATACATACATACAATACGTCATATGAATGTTAGCGTTAGGACTTCTCGGCGGAGAGTTTGTCGGTTACCGTGGCAGCGGGTAATATTTTCGGTCAGGTGTAACCCACCTGATAGGGTCGACACGGACACTTATTAACGGGTCATTGACCAATGAAATCAAAGTATTTTACATGAAGGTAAGATAATTATAACTATATATCTGTTATCATCGTTGTATAGAAAAACAAGGGATCCTGGTTGGGATTGCTTGTCGACCAACGGAATCGGGTGATCAGACTTGCTGACTTGATGTCCTCGTATCTCAGTTGCGAAGATCAGTGCTCATGCTGATGATCTCTGAATTGTCCTGTCCAGGCTCGATTATTTATAGTCCGCCTGTCATAGAGAAACGCAACTTAAAAAAGAAACCCCATAAAAGTCTTCTATTTAAAAAAACTTGACAAAACGTCAGAATTGCGTTTCTTTTTGCTGTTCAGTATAGCTGGAATATTGTTTAGTGCATCGTGAACTAACCAGCGAACCAACCAACCAACCAGCCAACACCCTCTGCTCGGAGCAGTCAATAAATTGATTTAATTCAACGTCAGACTTCAAAGACGACATTAACGGGTGTACATATTGAAACTAAATAACGCAACCACTTATTACATAAAAGTATCCTCGGAACATGTTTTATCATTTATCGATGAAAAACTGTCACAATGTTCGACCGGTGGAACGCGAAGTGATACGCGACTAAGTGAATGAGCCGGATTTCACATCGGTTTTAACAACATTCAATGGTCTCTTGTATCATATGTTATATTTGGGACACCAATTTCTTATTAAAGAACAAATTTCAGTACTCTTGACTTTGGAGTTTCATTCGCTCCTTCCCCATTAATATAGCATGTTTTCACTTGTTATTCCAAATATGTTACTTTGATCACTTTTTGAAAATCATTGTTTAATCATCTCACTGCCACAATAGAAGTAACTCATTGCCCATCTGTTGTCCATATATGCTATGCTAATCTGATTCTCATTTTGCTGTCATTACGCTAATGATATTTACAAAGTGGAAGATGAATAACATGTACGTATTGACAACTAAAATAATTATGAAAAATCATTACATTGAAATAACGCTGAGCTCACAGCGGAACAGCCGGACATCAATCAAACAAAACGTACGTGTGTTATTTCAGCAGAACGATGATGTAATATATATCATTATAATATTCGAATAAATCCCATACTGGCTTCTCTGAACATGCTGTTCTCACTCTGGGATGTACTTATCAGCCATGATGTGAACTAATATAGAATAGATTGAGTAATTAACGTTGAATTCAGAAAAATCGAAATTGAGAAACTGTTTGACAAAGAACAGACTAATTTGTGTTGAGTTCAGAAAAAAGTCGAAACTGATAATTGTTTTCAGTTTTATAATTGAAAGGCTGTATGTCGTATTTTGGCTTGCAAAATTATGGTCGTATATATGAAACAGCGAATAATCGAAATAGACCTTCTGAAGCTTTATAACACATATTGTGTTATGAGAAAGCCTCGGGACATTATGCATTTTTCTCGGCCACCTGGGACATCACAGGTATCATTAAATTTAAAGTATCGTTAAAGACTTTTTAATTTTTAAATTCTTAAATTTGATATACATGAATAAAATTATAGTTATTTAGTATTTCCAATACGAATGGCGTCCATGCGTGCCTTCTCAATGTACATAGAGGAGGATAATGAAATCATACTGTTTCATGTGACTCTCAAACACCATATATCGAAGTGTTGCTGTGTCCCTCAGCCGGTATGTAGGCAATCAGTTCTTTACTGTTAACACGGGTGATCCTGTAGGTCTGAGAGAGAGAGAGAGAGAGAGAGAGAGAGAGAGAGAGAGAGAGAGAGCTAGAGAGAGAGAGAGAGAGAGAGAGAGAGAGAGAGAGAGAGAGAGAAACAACGTTCAGTCATCACACTGTCAGCTATTCCTGTGTATGCATGGAGGGTGACTATTAGATTAAGCCAGTCTGAAATAACTTGACTATACATGCTGGTGATTTCACGGCGGTAGTGGGGTATCCTACTGGTCTCGTGGAAGACCCAGGTTCGGTTCTCCACGCGTGAAGCCATTTCTGGTGTTCCAATGATTGTTGTCAGAGATAGCTAGTTCGTCAAAGCAAACGTATCCGCGAATTAGTGCTTTAGACCGATATACATACTTATCAAACATTTAGGGCTGGATTATTGCTAAATGTGGCGTTCAAACCAACTCGCTCAATTGTACAGGGTATTTAATTGATCTCTAACGTTCTCTAACTGATCTCCCTGTTCATAAACTCGACTGAACTTCCGCAGACTATTATTATCGATTGTTAACACAGAGTTATATTTGAAATTTCTTAAAAACTCATTAA
The DNA here is from genome assembly GCF_037392515.1 of Haliotis asinina. NCBI lineage: Eukaryota > Metazoa > Mollusca > Gastropoda > Lepetellida > Haliotidae > Haliotis > Haliotis asinina. The sequence goes on along the minus strand of NC_090293.1, from coordinate 15,770,596 downwards.
AAATACGCGGCTTAAATAACATTAATCATACGTTTTCCATTGTTTTGCATAGTTATGAGAGTTATAAAATAAATATCAAATAGAAATGCCAGGCCGGGAATATTTAATAAACTGTCCCTTTACTCGGCATCAATGCTTTCCTCTTGAGTGCAGACACAATGTTTCATTCTCATTAATCCATATATTATTCTTTAAACTTCACATTATTTAGAGATGACAACTTAGAAATAAGAGGATAGACTGTTTTCGTTCTATTGGCTGAAGTCCTCACCTAATGTTTTGATAATCTTATGCAACAAACACTGAATATTAAACACAAAACATCTTCCAACTAACAAATATTCAACCGTAAGATACAGCTTGAAGCGTCTTTCTTTTGTGTAACTATTTCTGTGAAGCTGTTCACCCTTTTTGTGGGTTGTCTTTTGCTTGGTATGAGAACATTAAAGCAATACATTGAATATTGTAAAAGCTGATCCTGGAATTTTAGGCCAGAGCCTCTGTACACGCTGGATGAAGGGTAAACACATCATTACAAAGGATAAAATACAAGAAAAACACTCGAACTAAAACTCACAACCATTACGAAATGTAAGGGCTGTGGCTATAACAATTTATAAAAAGTAACGAACTTTGAAATAAGTAACTGAATTGTCAGCGCCACAAAATACGAGTGCATTACGTATTTGACAGAAAAGGGTAACTTGTAAAATATTTGAATCAATATTTGATTACTTTGATTGCTGAGGCTAGCTATTGTTTAATATTTTGAAAAGAAACGAGGTTTTAAAATCAGTAATACATTTGTCGGTACTGCTTAATACTAGTATCGCGTATTTGACTGAAAAAGCTAATTTGTATTATTTACAATATCATTATACCAGTTTTTATGGTCATTTGAAAGAGAGAAACTTCTATATTTAAGTTATATATATATAAATATACTCTTTTCCCATAATACATAAACGATCCCGTGTCATATTAATTTATTCATCTATTTGACACAAAAGTCGAGGAACATTTATGATGTATTACGTGCTGACACCCAGAGAGGCCCAGACTATATACACCTATCGTTTGAACATAAGTCAAACATTGTCAAAAGGCGTCAAATCATTTTCAAACATCATTTTCAAACCAGAGTCATTCTGGTTTTCATTTTCGCCTCTGGACAGTGCACGACGTTAATTCTATGCTGGGTTTATTTCGTAACCAAGGCTGATTATGTGTTTGTTGCGGTGTCTTCAGCACGAGCCTTGCTGTGATGATATTGTGTTCACTAACGCACGTGTCTATCGCAAACCATCGGGTTTACCCGTGTTTCGTCAGGGTCATGTTTGCTTGTAATAACTTGCCTATCTCCGGCAACAACCATGTCACTTTTCAGAATTTTTTGCGGTCTAAGGCAAATATTTGCAAGGAGTCTGTTCCTTTTTAACACTAGGGTGGTAAATAGGCCAGACTGCCTTTACAAACGGGTGCATCGCTTGTCAATAGCGTATATCAAGACCAACCTCCGTATGTAAACATTATCGCTTTAATAAAATTGCACGAGGACTCGTCAGACTCTGCCGTACACATCCTCTTGCTATCAGATGTCTCTCCGATATTTATAACACTGCCGCTCACTCAAAATAGTCTCAAGCAGAAAATTTCTTGTAGAGAGACATATATTGTTATTTCTTCTCAGGTGCCCTACTTTACACATCGGCAGTTTCGTCCTCTGAAAGGGAGAGCTAGCGCAAGAGGGGATAACTCTTATCCAGGCCGGCAATCTCTATTTTTAATGTATTAGCGAAGCGCGTAACGGGATCGAATGCACCGTGAATGGAAATAGACGGGTTATTGTACACGGGATGAAGTGAAGTCGACCATCCTTTAATATCGTTAGCCCTTCAAAGTCACACATGAAAACCTAGCACTGCTGCAATCTCTACTTTGATTCAGCTTTGTACACATGAAAAGAAAATTGTAGCCGATGTTTCGTCATGAATATTTTACTGGGACAATTTCTAAGGAGAATTTAACGCAGTTTGCTATCACAGTGCAGTTCGCGCGTCTATTGTTACTACCTCTTTGACGGTAGATTGAAAAAATACAACATGTTTTCGGTATGGTTACTTTTTCTAAAGAGTTCGCTACGTGTAGAGAATACAGACACCTTTCCCTGAAAGACTTGTTTCTCGTGTATCCTTCGAGGGAGCATTTTGTATTATCAAATCATTTTACACTCTGCGTAAAGGGGCTTGTATCCGTATGAATCAACAAAAGTTACACGACCAGAAAAGGTGTTATTACTGTTTATGCGTCTCTTTAAAACATTTTATGATAAATGATGTTATATTTTTCATAAAATTACAAGGATCAATCAAAGTTGACAGAACAAAAATACCAACTTACACCTGTAGAGTTTAATACGGGAATAATATGTAACAAAAAATGAAAATTTATTTTTCTATAATTTATTTAAAAACTTAACATCGATGGATTAGATAAAAAGTGAAAATTGGAAGGAGAATCAGATAGTCTGACTTGGCACAGCGAGAGGGATCTCAGTTGTGCGCCACGAGACGCGTTGCGTCCCCGGCCGGGCGAGAAGAAGGACCGAGGGAGGCAAACGCAAGCACCTGTGCGTGACGTCACGAGGCAGGGACAGGGTCAGCGACAAGGTAACCCAACAAGCGTCAACAACTGGCGCGTGTACGGTACACCCGACATGCCCGTCGCCTCGGTCGGTGCAGTTGGTCAAAGTACGAACGGATCAAAATCAAGAGTTAATATATTCGTGGTTTTTATCAGACTCATGTGTGGAAGAATAGATCTATTCACATCAGCGTTCACGTGGGAGAATTGTACGGCCCTTTGCCTTGAATATGCCGCTTGTAGTCTAACACAAGATGGCTAATCGACGACTCGCCATGTGATTATAAATATGATATCGCCTATGGTGATAATTTTTAAAGCGATTGTCATGTTGACTTTATAGAACTAACGATCGTGCCCAAAATGTTGATGGCTGGAAATCGGTAAAGGTTTTGTTTCCTTGTGCTAAATAGCCCCTTTAATAGTATTGTACTGTTGAAGTCAGGATTCTGTGTTATAAATTTAATGGCTAGTTCAGCGGTGTGCATCTTGAACCCTGTATTAAAGAGCATGACCATTTTGTCTAATTTCAATGAAGGATCAAATCAAATGTTGTTTTGCTTGTAGATGTTTGTTTTTTTTAATTTCAATTTTCTAATTTTTTCAGTTTTCACATAAAGAAAATATCTTAAAGACTATTAACATCGAATGAATTTGGACTTTTTTTGTCTTATAAACATATCTTTTATAATTAAATTTATACATGTTTTTAGACATAAACCTTCAACTTAGATACAAAATGAATTATTTAGGGAGGAAGGTTATTATTTCAGCTTTGAAACACTAAAGTTAAATCAAGAAACAAAAAAAACCCCAAAAATAAAAAAAATAAAGAAAACATGGCATAAATCACATCAGACGCAGCGCATCATGTAGAAGGCGCCTGCAGTTGGAGCGCCACTCTAAACATATACGGGTAGTTGTACACCTAGTTCTCAAGTAATACCGTCCTGAAGCAGTTCCCTCGCGGAGGCGCACGTTCCCAGCAGAACGACGTCCCGGTGTTTGCCACTTGCCTTTGTACAAGCAGGAGTTGACTGGATGCTCAGCCTGTCGCCTCACTGTAGGTATAGCACGGGAGATAGCAGGAAAATTATAACGTTACATCCCGTGTTGTGTCGGAAGCCTCTCAGTGAGTCAGTGACATGTGACCCTGAGAGCAGGGGGTGGGGGAAACTGTTGTGCCACACTCAGTCACTCAGGGTTAACGCTGAGGGAATAAATGACCCCTTTGGGAGTCTCCCCGCCCCTGACTTGTGATACGTCAGGGAACTTTACTCCGAACTATCGCTGATCGTACACTGTAGACTGTAGCGGTGTTTAGGATACAAATTTATAATTTTAACCCATCACTGGAACAACTTTGTAGGGTGATACCTATCGTAAGTGCTGTTAATTTTATTATTGTAGTCAGACACAGGCTTCAACTGTCGAAGAATAATGTTCAGTTAATACGGTGGATTGTGTGTATCTTACTTTCCTCTCTGATTCGCGTCATTGGGAGCGCCGACTCTCCCATCTCTTTGTAAAGGGACACAATATCTACTATAACCCAGGCATTCGACAGGTGCGTGTTGCTTAACACATGTTCAGTGTTGCATAAAAACATGACTGCGCGAAATAATGAACTTTTTACAGGCATTTTAGGAATATTTTACGACAAAGAAACCATTTTAATTATCCTGTGTTACTATCTGGTTTATTTGACATCAAAATAACACAAATTGATCTGCGGAGGACAGCTAGCGGTAAACGAGTAGTGTTGAGGACTAGCTAAGTGCCTCACAATGGGTGATGGCATAAAATAGGCCACCAGCGAAATACAGGATTTTGTAAGAGCGCGAGGAATTTCTTTAGCATCAAAATGATATACTAGTGTGTAGTTGGACAAAAGAACAGATTTATTGTCGAGTAGGAACTCTCTTCAGTGAAATTTTACTTCAAACTATCTTTTTGAGCAGCAGGCATAGAGTAGCGCTTTTCATCTTGCATGTGGGTGGAGCTTTTCTTCCCCTACGTCGCTCTGTTGGGGGCTGCGCTTTCCAACCGTTAAACAATAGAAAATTATTGATATTTTTTAACAAAATATTAGTTATTTTTAGATTTTAAATGAAAAAGGAGTTGAGTACATAAAACCAGTACACAGGTGGTACGTGTAAAAACTGTAAGGTGAAAAAATAGAACAGAGCACAGGAGCAGGGTGTTTCTTTTGACAATAGCTAAACAAAGGATAATTCACTGTCTAAAACGTTTAATATTTCAAAGTATACTTCCAATGCTAACAAATGATAAGATATAATAAAAGCACATTGTCATAGGGCGTTTTAAGGAGTATCGCCGTCGTTGTTGATGTTCACTGTGGAGGTGACTCAAGAGAAGCTTAACGCCGAATGCTCCAAGCTCCCAACCTGTGACTGGGATCCTCGCACAAAGGACCACACTGTGCTGTATATGCATTCCATGTCCATCAGCCAACCACGACGTATAAACAACGTGGACATGGACTTATCTTAACTATTGGAAATCCGAGGGGTAATTCCGATAGAGTCAGTCGCCCCTCCTCCCTGTACAAAGCGAGAGCCGGCCCGGCCTTATGCTGCGCTTCACAATGGCAATTTGCTCGTTATTATAAGGCAGTACAGAGGTAATTGAATTGAGTCTGCGCACTAGAATTGGCGCTAAAAATGAAAGTTGTACGAAGGCGAAAAGGCGCGCAATTTGACTTTGGAGGAGAGAGGGGGGACCTCCAAAATAGTGCGTTTCGAGCTGCTCTTGCTCATAATATTGCAAAACAGCGATTGGGCATGGAACTGAGATGTGATCCCAATGCAAATTGACGAATTATACCCCCGGAACAAAACCCGAATTCTCCACGCAGCAAGCATAAAAAGTTTTGCCACTCGTATTGGACAATTGCGCAAACCTTTCGGCGTCGAACAAAGAACATTAACTAAAATCCAAGCTGATATAGGAGTTATATTTCTTGTAAGATCACAATGCACAGTCTGGCAGACTCTGACGACAACCACTGACCGTGGTTTTCCTCCCCACAGCTGCTTCTAAACGTACTGTACAGAATGCAGACTGTTTTTTTCGTATCTTTTTTTTGCAGCACGCGCTGTCTCGGGCATTATCAGAGGGCCAATCGCAATCAATAGTTTATTAGATTGGGCTGGATAACGTTTTTCCGAACCTAATTTCTTTTATGAGTGAAATTAGCAGCTGCTAGCAAGGGCGATTTCTTCAATGGCGTCGTACTCCCTGCATGTAAAATGTTCACCATCCTCGGCCTTTCTTCGCTTCTAACGGTTTCGACAGCTGCGTGCCATAAAGGGAACGGTGCAAAATAGATAAATAATCACTCTGCGAGCTTATTATGAATTTGAAGCAGAAGGCCCGGGGAAAAACTGTCACCAAGCAGTTTTAGACAATGTAGGTAGGCTTTGAAAAACGCCCGTTCTGAGAGGGGCCTTGGCTTCTCCTCATCATACCTGCTGCCGTAAAAGATCTTTAATTACGGTTCTGGGGGAAAATTGTGATGCAAACTAACAGCCGCTTTGTCCATGAGTTCTGTCGACTTTGAAACGACATATTCAGCAAGGTTGAAGGGACTTCTGGTGATCAACTTGAAGGCAGGTGGTGTATAAAGCACACACACACCCTGAACGCTTACGAAACCGAGAAGAAAGAATGAAATCATATGTTACGCAGAGAAAAAACTGTCTGCACTGCACTCTGCCAAATGGCGAGTGAATTTTAGAGTTTAGACACACGCCGTCCAATTGTAATGGACAAGGTGCCCCTGAAATAAAAGATGTAGACAGGCAGAAAGCCTCTCCACCTTTCTCACACACAAACGGCAACGCCTGTCATATCCTGCCATATTATGCTGTACTTTCCTTATTTCTTGTTCAATTGCATCTGTAATGGCAATATACACTGACTGCAAAGCTTTTGTGTCTGTCCGTCTCCCAAGCTGCCCCAGTGCCAAAATCAGTTGAAATTTACATGCACGCGCATTTCCCTTCCAAACGGCCACGTGTAATGCTGACTTGATGATGTGTAGCCGGCATGTCTTTCCTAATATCGGCGCCAATTTGCCTAGAACAGACGAAAAAAAGCTAATTTCCACATTATCTAAGTCCACTTAAGATTTATTCTTTCTCTCTGTGCGCTATCTATACATACATATGGTCATAATGAAAAACTGCTGCCAGTCATGGGTGTCTCGGTGCAGACGTTGCAGGCAGCGTTGTCTCAACACGCCATAGGCGTCGTCATTACAGATTCAGGAAGAAAGCTAATTTCATTGATGCTGCTTTTTCTTCGGAAACTTATTTAAAACTTCACTGATTTCAGATAAAACACAGAAAACTGCATCTCGGTGGAACGTGATCCAAACGAAATTATGTAACTGTGCACTCGTGGCGGATGTTTAGGGGCATACTGGGAAATAATTATTCGTTTTTCTGCCATTCATAGATGAAGAAAAACAGCTCTGAGAAACGTTACAGCTGAGCACGATTAAAGGACAATGCTTGGAATGACAAGAAAAGTTTGGAAAAAAAAATAAATGTAATTTCGATGCGAATGAAAAATAGATTGGAACGTGATTTACATTAAACGTTTTCTTTGGGCGATGTTGATAAGTGACACGTAATAACGATTGACGATCAGTGAACAGTGCCACGTGCTCAGGTGGACAGAGTCCTTGGAAGACTGACCGCTCCAGCCAAAAATGTGGCTCTCCTTCTCTACAGCGCGTGCGGACTAGTGCCTGTCTCAGGGACTGATGTATTTTAGGGGAGTATCGAGACACTGTATGTGTGTTTTGAAGTCGTTTCATTTATAACGGTGAATATACCACTAGCTGACCTACAAACGTTATGCGAGTTATGCGTTATGTGACGTCATAGTATCCAGCTTTAACGCTAATTTGAACAGAATGACGTTGAATTTACAAATGATCATTTGATAATTGGCCTGGTCAGATGACACTAAGTATGAAACACATTTAAGTTGTTCGTTTTACTAGAGACATGTTTTCCAATGAAACAATGTATGAGACATGTTTATAGCTTATGATATATGTATTAATCTACACAAAGGCCTATAGGTCTGTGGAATCATGCTACACATTAAGGCGGCCATTATATTGCTGGAAACATATGTAGAGTGTACACACAGTTAAAGGTTTGAATAATAGACTTCAGCAGTCATATCTCAGAGTAAATATATCAGCACAACTCAGTGATGAAGCAGATTGATATGCAAATTCATCACTGGTGTGAACCTGGGTTATATACATCATGCGTGTGTATCTTGTTCACCATTCCTCAAAATGTAGGGTCAGTTACTATGAACCATACAATTCACATAGATAGTACAGGGAACATATAGTGGTGACGTCACATATAATTATTCGTGACAACGTGACGTACTACAGGATGTACAGGATGTACAGGATCCACGTGTTGAATCATGCTTGAGTGGGGCGAGTTTGTATGTTGCCTCGTGTAAGTTGTTTAATAAAAGACTGCAGGGCGGTATGTACTTTTGAAATTTATGTTTCTCTTATAAAAAACACAAACACCAAGCAAACAAACAAACACCCCGTCCCCTCCTAAAAAAACCCAAAATAAAAACAAAAGAAACAAGCAAAATAAAAACACTTTGACGTATCACGACTTTATAATGACGTATACGACATAGGCTTTCTTTAAATTGATGGTCCAAAAGCAAAATACACGGTCTGGACTAAACACAGCTGCTGTCCAAAAAAACCCGTTAATATTTCCTGAAAATCATTTTATCAATCGCTGATTAGTTTAGATGATAAGAATAGATTCTGCATTAACGTTAAGTCAATCCACAGAGATAGCATTGCACAGTGTTTACATCAACGTGTTAACTAAGTGGGAAAGTGACATCGGACGGGGAGGCAGAGAGTCCCTTTAAGGCCATTGTTCTAAGTTTGGGAGCGATGGAAGTGAATACATATCTTGGTAGACTGTTTATGTAACATCGGTACGTCATGGTGACGAAACCTTCCCCTAGCAACCGGTGAATTACACAAGGTCGCATTTATGTACGCACTTGTCTGCTACACCCATTACCTTTTCATTTCTGACCCCTTGACACCAGAACGGGTGTATTGGAATGTGGCGTTCACACCTATATAGAGACACCTGGCACATAGATGTACGTAAGTAAAATAATACCACACCTGTCATATCAACTCAGAAACTGTAAAGCCGACTGCAGGAGAACCACAGAGAGCACAAACTGTAAGAATGACAAATAGAATTGTATAATTAATTTATGCTGGTCTCATGATGTACCAGCAAATTTTCAAAGCTTGCTTAAAACATAATGTATAAAGGGGAGGTAACTCTAAATCCCTATTAAAATGGCGGGAAATGAGATCAAACTTTGAACTGCTGATAACATTTGCGTACCTGTAACTATGGTTTTTAAAGAGAGGAAGTGTTTTGAAACTTTATGTATTTTAATATACCAATGTTTGACTGGAAATACTATGAAACTAGTTGGTGAACAAATGAATTATAATATTAGTTCTATTAATTAAATTGTCATTGTATTAATATAGACGCGATTTAGCAGTGGAGTATCAAGTAAATTGTTTACTTATTAATGTTTAATATCTGTTTGAAAAAATGAAAACAATGGGTGATCTACAATAGCAAAACAAATAAAACAGCTTTACTTTAAATATATCTCAATAATTACCCCTGTGGCTTCGCAATGATATCAGACTATACCCTTAAAGTACATACAATATGTCATAAAGATATTTCATTTGAGTCTTGTACCACTGGAGGATACACTTTACGACGGATGTTTTTTATATGTTTTGCCTTGAAATGTGTATTCAGATATCACCTGATTAAATCATGCTGTCATCAATTAAGGTACATTGTATTATACGGGCGTCGTTGAGAAGAACGCTTAAGATACATGAGACTTTTATTTTCACGAAATGTTGTTGAACACAAATGCCAGAATCCAGTCTCACACATTTAGTGGCCACGGGTTACAGCCGGACATGTGGTCCTAAACATAAATGACCAAAACAGAACATTACTTCGAATGAAAATGCGGTTAATTTTTCATTCGATTTTATTCCCAGTCTCTGGCTGTCAAAACATCCATTGTAAAGGTACTATGAATTTCACGGAGGGCTGATCAGTGTTGTTGCACGAGTATTCACAAAAAGGGGGTTGGTCACTTCTGAAACGTGACCTCAAGTTGACCACCTGGAGGGGTAAACTGAGACGAAACCCAGTTAAGTGTCGGTATCATTCTTTGTTTATTAATAGTTACTTTCAGTTGTCCGAGCTGCGAATTCGTTGTAACAGGATCCGGAAGAGTACCGTCTGAGTAGATTTATGACTTCGACAATAAAGAGTTACACATAGAGCAGATAACTCCTCATTCCTCACGTCCCATCCCTCAACACACGACTGAATAGGGACACATGCCAGAATTAGACATCTATCGTTAATCCCTTATCAACTACGATGTCTTCATTAAGAAAATGTCTGGTGAAAGTCGTTATCACAGATAAATATTCAATACACCCGTATTTGTGTTCCGATGTTAACAAGGGGCGTGACCTATTGCTATTGGCGTACTAATAAATTGTCAGCAGATCGACTTACTATATAATTGGGACAAGGCGAGCTGCTTTGTCTAGTAATACTATTGTGGGCGTGACAAAGACTGTGTTGAGCGTGCGTTTCTCAAGTGGGCACTGTCCTGTCAAACACCTCCAAGGATGGGTGGTTTCATGTTATAATAAATTTCATTGATTTAAGTACTAAACTGGAGTAACGAACATGCTATTGAATGATACGAAATCGGACTATTGCGGGTCTTGATGATATAGCTAAGGAAAAATATTAACCTCTTACTATACAGTTTTCAGAATTGATAAATAATTTTTGACATATTTATGCTTATTGTTGTTTATCCACAAACCCAGCAACATTCGGGCTACGTGACGTCGCTTTAAAATAATCGAGTCTGAACCAGGCAATTCGGTGATTAACATCATGAACACCAAACTTCAATATTGGGATATGATGACATGCATCAGCTATCAGTCCCCGATCAGCTCCTTGCCTAACTAAATTACATCTAACGAAAGGGGTGATTTCCTGAAGACCAGTTCCAACTCAGATCTTGACAGTTGACAAAAGGGCGGTGGGGTAGCCTAGTGGTTAAAGAGTTCGTTCGTCACGGTGAAGAATCGGGTTTGATTCCCGGGTTTGATTCAAAGTATAAAGCTCACTTCAGCTGTCCCCCCTTCCGTGATATTGACAGCATATTGCTAAAAGCGATGTGAAAGCATGTTCATTCACTCAAAATTGACAAAGTGGCAAATGTATACCTCAGGACGCCATCTTATATCGATTATTTCATGACATACCTTTGTGGCTATCTTTCGGCAGTATTTTTTGACTGATTTTTCAAGATGTTAGTCCGTATCATGGCATCACGGGTTAGTCAGATGTTGTGACCATCTCATGAAACATCCAGTGTATCTGATAAAACCACATCAGCACCATCCTCATCATAGTGACGCCAAAGTCATGTGCCGATATTTTAAGAAGATAAATAAAGGTCGATGTATGTTCATATAGTGATGACCGTTTTCCAGGGGAACAATTGCGAAAATTTCACTCATGACAATAACAATTCCTTAAAGTCCCTAATATTTAAATAATTTTTCACTCATAATTATATGAAATCCTTCATTGCGCTATTCCGATGACAATAGCATAAGCATTGTGCTTTTTCAGTGAGACGTACGTGGTATACGAGAACCGATACGCAGGGTGATCGTCTTAAATACATGCACATGCAAGCAAGTTGTTCATGTGAATGAACTCTGGAATTCTCCATGATACAATGTTTGCATCAGATTTGGAAATGTGCTCCTCTTATCAGCAATGAAATCTTTCGAAAAACATAAGGTTATGCAGTGAACATATACTTTTAAGCGATTCCCTGGTATCGTTATGAAAGGGCCTGGGATACTGTACGGGGAAAGTTGTGGAATAAACACTCGACGATCTGCTGGAATATCCCTAGATATGAAAAGACAGTGGAACGCTCAAGTCATCACTCTGTCAACAGTCTCGTGGAAGGTTATGGAATTTTGCATGTGTTTACATCTGAATATATCTGAATATGCATGAATGTAAATATAAAACTGACAGGGCCGCCTCGCTCGTCTCCTGTAGTTCTGTTTCATTTGCATAAATCAGTAGAAGCGAATAGGCCATTTGATCGCTACAGAGCGATATTATATTATGGAAATACCTGAGTTTAAGTTGACAGAATTCTCATGGTCCTGTATTGTGAGTGAGTGAGTGAGTGAGTGCGTGCGTTTAATTTTATGCCGCACTCACCAATATTCTAGCTATATGGCGATGGTCTGTAAATATTCGAGCCTGGACCAGACAGTCAACAACATGAGCATCGATCTGCGCAATTGGGAACTGATGAAATGTGTCAACCAAGTCAGCGAGCCTGACCAAGCGATCCCGTTAGTCGCCTCTTACGTCATGCATGGGTTGCTGAAGACATATTCTACCGCGGGACCTTCACGGGTGTCTTGTATTGAGAACATATTCTGACTGGCGTGCTGAAAACATGTAAACAACAAGGGAATGCTGACCAGAGGCGTGACGTCTTCATATCGACGTCATCAACGAGGAAGTAAACATTTCACATAGTGTTTACTCGGTGACCTTCAGATAACATTTGTATGTAATTATGACATCAAGTGTCCTGATCAAGTGTAACTATACTCATAGAAACAAATAAGGGAACACATGAAAGTACAAAAGTGTTCCTTTATTTATTTCTAGATTTTCACCCACAGTGCAATATAAAACATGAGATGTAAACAACCCGGAAATGGGTACAGCACTTGCACTTGCACTCGCTCCTTTATTTGTTTCTATGAGTATATATCAATCATTACATCGGTAAGTGAGAAATACTCCATGACCAAGGGACTACATGTCCTTAAGTGAGTCTGGATGTACAAACTTAAAAATTACATATCGATTTAGGTTGGCCCCTTTGTGAGCGTGTAACAACTGAAGCAAATACTTTTGGGTTTTTAACATTTAACAAACAAAAGCAAAACAACAAGACAAACAACAAAAAACAAACATCTACATCTTCCCTGCAAATATTGCTTGAAATAAACCTGCCATTAAGGATGTTCTTGTGACCCTCATCTTGACTGTCCAACCAGTTTCAACAACTGAAACCTCTGTCAAAGCAACCACTTGCAGCATTTGCTAAAGTCCATCTCTCAATTTTGAACCATATCTACATTTCCTACTTTACAATGACGCTGAAAATTCGAACTTCAAATCCTTCTCTTCCAACTGAGACAACAGACAGAATCCCTATAAATGATATGAAGTACACTGTGTGTGACGTGAAAGTTTTAGGTGACGAATTAGAATTGGAAAGAGAAAAATACATTCAGAATAATTATTATATTAGACCAGTTACGTATAGATGAGCATCCTAGTTAACACCAGTAAGATAGGAACTTACAGAAAACTTTCATTTTTTGTAAACTGATTATGGCTTTATTTCAGAAATAACTTAAGTATCTTAATACGTAACTTGCTCGATGTACATTGCATCTGTACAATAGGTCACATGGCCTGAAAAAATGAATACACTTTTGCATGTTTGTCTGTCTGCATCTGTCATACCGTTTGTATATAATGTTTATGTTGTATAAATGTAAATATTATTTATGTACCTCTTATGCTACAGGTTACAGCCTGAGTTAATGAAGTCCTGTTCAGATCAGTTAAGTAGCTCTAAACATAGGTCCAGCAGTTAACTTCAAACAGTGAACACCCGGATCACACATATCGACGTGTCATACACCATTGACGTCCAGCCTCAGCACTCAACTGACCAGCCATGCATGTGATTGGTCAGAGAGCAAATGGTCATGCTGTGACCATTGGCCTTGCCATTCAGATGCCAAGTAGCGAGCACACATCGACGGTATCGCTGATTTTCTAAATGACTTAACACGCATATGTGATCCGATGAGGTCATTTTCTGGTCTATCACAGATGGCGGTAGTGGGCGATTTATCAAAGATTTTTGACTAATTGTGTTTTGGGGACTTATGCGATTTTAACACGAATCTGACAGTTTGTCTGAAGGTCTTTACGTCTGCACTACCATATGGCGGATGTATGTGTTTCTCATAATATCCCATCGGTGTCGAATCTTGACAATAAATATTTCATTATGATTGATTCAAGTTACAAAAATACCTTCTTTTCAATGAGAAATGAACTCTTCAACCCATGGAGCTAGAATATTATATAATTACGAACCACAGTGACAAAACACCCTTGTTGGTTTTAATAATCGTATTCATTGACAAACCTTCAACCAACCATTCTAAAAAGCGACTTCAGTGACGAAATGCCTTCTTTTCAAGGAGATACTCGTTATATTGACAGCTATCCCTGTCTCTTAATGCAAAAGTGATACCGATTGTACGATATTCGTGTACACACGTTGACTAAAGCCTCACCCCCAACGCCAAACAAACACCAACCCAGAAAAATGTGAAAGCTCTGAATGACTGGGAAGGAAGTACCTAGATATGTCAACTCGTATTTATCCAACTAGGGGCGGTAGAGTAGCCCAGTGGTTTCTATCCCGGTTCGGATTCGTACATGGGTAGAATGTTTGAATCCCATTTCTGTTAACGTCCGTCGCGACATTGAACAGATATAACTTAACCCACTCACTAACTCACCCATACATCACCTTGAACTTTAGTTCGGCCAACTACCAATACTACGTACCTGATATGTAGACTTAGTTTGGTGAGAGCTAAATGCAACACATTCAATGCTGATTCGATGGTGATAGCATTTGATACAGATATTACAGTCATGTTTTGGTTTAAGTTGGCTACTGTTTTCAACCCGCATAAATACCCGATGCTTTCGGAATAAACAGAATTTGGGAAATTGTTTGTTATTGTCACAAACGTGTATTTGTTGCCCAAATACCGCAGATATTCTTTACTGTGTTAAATCATATTTTTTTATGAATAGCTGATGTGCTTGGTAAAATATCAACGATGTCGTTTTGAAAGGTATCCTCCCAAATCAGATGTGTTTTTCTGTATGTCATTTTATTTATGTTTTCATAATGCTGCAAAATGCTTGGTCCAATATCTGGCAGTATATTTTTCAAATCCTACCATAATTCATTTGTAATTGAAACAAACATATTACCTGTGAGAAGATGAGCACATGCAGTAAAATCTGGGGACAATATTCTTCTTTTTCATCATTTCCAGGAACACATTTCTGTAGTCCCGCTGAAAAACATGAAATGGAAATACCAACACAGTAATAAACATCTACACTGCTACCATTTCAACCCTCCATTACCACGCGAACGTGGTTCCATTTACATGTACGTTAAGATCACGGCGTATATCTAATATTTGGGCTTACTGAATTGTTCCTGAAAGGAGCGTAAAAATAAACAAAGTGGTTTGAATATAACTTCTCATTCGGAGTTGTGCTTACAATAAAGCCATGGTGTATTTATATGAGATCTTTGAACAGAGAGTTTGACAGATTAGATTGTCTGTTCATCAACAGCATGCCTCCTTACATCCGCAAAGAAAAAACCAAATGTTTATTGTGTGTAAGGCCATGGGTCAATATACAAGAAATGCCTACAGTATAGGGTCATTTTTACAAGATTAATTTGTCATTTCAATCCGTTTTCGCTCTTGAAGGTATATTTAAGGTATAACATAGCATATTTTAAAGCTCGGTAGTTTGTAGTTGCCACAAGGGACGAATTCGTTGTATCAATGGCGGTAGCGAGGATGTAGGTAGGAGTTTATGTTTTTAAAAAGTGTTCGTGTAGTAAAGATTTCAGCAAGGCCCTCCACAACTCCATGGGGCTATAAGGGTATAACACCGAGCCACACCTCGCTCTGTCTGTGGTGAGCACCGTATGACAGCGGACGCGTGGCAAGCTCTGTCTGCACAAGTGAATCTCTTTACCAATATGGCAGTCACATTAAAGGTCATATTAGACTGATTAGATTATGAAAAAACCTGTCACAAACATTACCGTCATCATGGGGGTTTCTAAGTGCCTTCAAACCACGGGGGTTCAACTTGATCATAAAGGCTGGGGATTAAACGAGTCTTAGACCCAAGTGAACTGTGACTGACGAGAGTTGCTTCAGGGTTGCTAGGGATACACAGACTTTGGATATGGTAGTTTGGGAGCTCCTCCTCTGTTTCATTAAACATCTCCAAAAAACGGATCATTCAGCCGGAACGTTCTAAAGGAACATTACGACATCCATTCTGAAACTCTCTCACTGCGGGACATTTTGCTGGCATGGTTTTAGATCACGATGAAAGCAGTATTGGATCAGCGACTGCAGATATTGTTCGGTTTATTAGAAAGGTGTAGATGATATCTTTCTAAAATTTCGGAACGGATTCTTAATTGTGTAAATGGTGTTCATTTTAATCTAATCATGGAATGTAAACCGTCAATAATCATTTATTGTTTGTTTGAAATCGGAAATAAAACCCGTTGTCGTTATTCGCCGAACAAATGAAACTGCACAGCTGACAGTCCTGTTTGGGGAGGATAACATCGGATGACTG